>NW_008707180.1:535168-652611 GCF_000327385.1 Lottia gigantea | reverse complement strand
CCGGGTTTAATTACTCATTATTGACATTTTTGGCCAGGGACATAACTCGCAAAGTATACATTTGTTCAAAATGGAACTTTGCATACAATTACCTCATATTGTGAGCCACTTTGTCTTAGAATTTCGGTTGTTTCCGCTTCTTAGTTCAAAAAAAGGAACAGGTTTTGGAAATTGAAAATTTTCAATTTTTGACCTTGACCTTTGTAGGATCAAACGTCATTGGCATTGGCTATCTATTTGTACTTTCATATTTGCTGTCCTATGTCAACTTCCGGTTTTATAGTCGTGTGCAATTTGAAATTTTGATGATGTATATCTCTTGATCTTGACCTTTTTAGACTTTCTCTTTTACAAGATCAAAGGTCATTGACCTTGGCTATCTGCTGATACTTTCATTTGTGAGGTCTGACGTCTACTTCCGGTATTAGAATCTTCTAATAAATGAAAATTTCTCAACTTTAGACTGTTCTTGCGATTGATCTAATTATCATGGAAGGATGATTTTTTCGGGGTCTTTTGCAATTTGCTACATTTGCAAAGTCCCACTCTGTGCCACGAGTGGCTCTAGTTTTACTTTTTCTCATAGATCTTATGAATAAATGAATTTTATCTCCATAAATCAATTTTCATTTAATTGGCAGTAGAGTGCTCTAGTCAAAAGATGAAGTGAATACCTTAATGAAGTACATACCTCATGTGACTTGGAAATACGCCCACGTTTATGTGACATTCTATTTCAACTTCTTACGTTGATATTCACTGAAATACAAGAAAGAAATTCTAATATAATAAAATAACATTGTCAACCTTTATTTCTGAGTTAAATTCCATCCCACATTGTAATGCTAATAATTTCTGATTTTTTTTTTAGTACTGATAATAGGATAGAGCAGGGCAGGAAATTTTGTTTCATAGCTTACTGACAAATTTCATAATATACTTCCTATTATGACATTGAAAAATCAAAAGAAAAATATTGTACTTCAAAAGGTATATATTGTAAGAATGTTACAAACAAATGTCATTATACAATCAACACAAAGTCAGTTTGTATCATACCCATGTTAAGTCATAAAAAACATACCACAATCTTACCACCCACAAAGAAAGTACCTTTTTAACTTGGATCAAGCGAGGGGTAGTGACAGGGTAGGGTCAGTATATTACAAGTCAATGTTAATGACACCATACACCCTAAATGTAAACTATTTACTCTTTTATCTACTTGAGGTTTTAAACCTAATGACACTGACATTATTCACACTAGTATTATATATAATATATTGGTTATACAATCATTACAAACCTCAAGTATCATTACAAATCATAATCCTCTTAACCACAATCATTACAAATCTCAAGTATAATTACAAATCCTAATTCTCTTAACCACAATCATTACAAATCCTAATTCTCTTAACCACAATCATTACAAACCTCAAGTATCATTACAAATCCTAATCCTCTTAACCACAATAATTACAAATCTCAAGTATAATTACAAATCCTAATTCTCTTAACCACAATCATTACAAACCTCAAGTATCATTACAAATCCTAATCCTCTTAACCACAATCATTACAAATCTAAAGTATAATTACAAATCCTAATTCTCTTAACCACAATCATTACAAATCCCAATTCTCTTAACCACAATCATTACAAACCTCAAGTATCATTACAAATCCTAATTCTCTTAACCACAATCATTACAAACCTCAAGTATCATTACAAATCCTAATTCTCTTAACCACAATCATTACAAATCCTAATTCTCTTAACCACAATCATTACAAATCATAAGTTCATCATTACAAATATTAATCCTCTTAACCACAATCATTACAAATCCTAATCCTCTTAACCACAATCATTTCCATCCCTTATCCTTTTAACCACAATCATTTCTAACCATAAGTTCATTATTACAAATATCAATCCTCTTAACCACAATCATTTCAAACCATAATTCTCTTAACCACAATCATTACAAACCCTAATTCTCTTAACCACAATCATTACAAACCCTAATTCTCTAAACCACAATCATTACAAACCCTAATTCTCTTAACCACAATCAGTACAAATCCTAATTCTCTTAACCACAATCATTACAAATCATAAGTTCATCATTACAAATATTAATCCTCTTAACCACAATCATTACAAATCCTAATTCTCTTAACCACAATCATTACAAATCCTAATCCTCTTAACCACAATCATTTCCAACCCTAATCCTTTTAACCACAATCATTTCAAACAAACAAACAATATGATAATTTCATAAAATTGAATTCAAAGAGAAAAATATATCTTTATTCTATTTCTGGTTAAGAATGGTAAAATATCTATTAAAATTTGGGTCCCTTTTATTAATATCATTGACATCAATAACTTAATGAAATAAGATTATCATTCATTATTTCTTAAAATCATTCCATTTTATACTTATAGGTCATATGACATAAGAAGGCTGGAAAAAAAATCTTCTATTGTGAAAAGTTCAATCCACACAAGCTATATATAATAAAGTCTTTGAATGGCATTAAGCAATTGTGAGTACGATATATAGACACAGCCTTATGCAACAACCATCACTGGTTAAAGTTATATGCAACGTTTCGACGTACTTTCCCCTGAGGACGACGGGGGAAACACGTCGAAACGTTGCATAAAACTTTAACCAGTGATTGATGTTCAATAAAGCTGTGTCTATATAATACTGGTATAATAATTACAGGGTCATCTTTCAATCATATTTTTTACATACAATCTGAAACTTCCAAAAAATAAAACTATTGTCTTTAAGGATATCCTAAATAACTGAGAGAAACAGTCTAGAAAAATAATAGTCTAATATATAGGCAAAGGATTGATCATAAATGATTATTACATTCCAAGACCACAAGCATCCAAAAGTTATTCCAAATCAGACTTCAGATTCAAACATCTCAAACCCTTATCTTATGGTTTAATACAGTTTAATGTAAATCTCCAAATTTAACATTGACATCTTTTTTGAAAGTATGAGTCTCCCGGTAGCTAGTATATATATTACAACACAAACTTTCAAAAGTTCACAAAAATACCTTAAATATTATGATTAATCTGGGAAAAGTTCACATAAAAAATGTAAAATGTCAAAAAGTAACCTTGAATCATATTTTGGCAAAGTAATGACAATGTTAAAATACACAATCAATAATACCATAAGTATTACTAACTTAGTTGTGAATAATTGGAAATAATACTGATCTACATATAAAATTCAGGCAATATACTGTGAAAAGTGAACAGTTTATTGTTCAATCATAACATAAATTTAAATTTCAATCATTGAAATTTATTAATTAATAAAAAATCTCTAACTTACAACTACAATAAAACTATCCATAACAATCCTAAACAGTATGTATTTAAGCTTAAGGAAATTTCTTCAACTTCCAACTTTCTCAATTATTTTGTCTAATTTCATTTATTTCCTTACATTTTATGTCCTGGTAAATGACTATTGTGTTTCTTCATTCTATCATCCATTGTTCAAAATACAAAAGAAACAATGACTAAAAAAGCTGTTGGTATTTCATTTTTCTCCAACAAAATTCTTGGAAAGTCCCCGATAGTGTGTTCAGAAACCACTGGCGTCTTAATAGTTTTTAAATGTTTTGTTTACTTCAAAAAACTATTGTCTAATAACAAAACGGAAACAAACAGTGTCACATTTTGATGTTTGTTCTCACTATATGATATTATTGTCTGAATATTTACTTTCCAAAACTTGGTGCTCTAAGTCTTCAAACAGAAAAATTCTTTTTACAAAAGCAATTCTAAAGAAAAGACACATATTTCACAGTAAGATGTCATTATTATCCGTTTAATATAAAAGCACAAATAGTACAATAAACACTAGTCTACAAACATTACAGGATTTTATAATACATTCATCTTATATTCTACAATACGTGTCGGACACAATTATATTTTATATTATAATGTCTTCATAACAAATACAGAAATATCCTGATACGTAATATTACTCCTAACCAAACACACACCTATTTTTAGACTATTTTTAATCACCGAGCCACCATTTCTTGTCCATAGTCACTCTTAGATAATTTCATTGGATTAAACTCTTCTACTTTATTGAACTGTCACAAACATGAAGGTGTATTCTGGTTGGTTCTTGTGAGTGTCAGAGATTAGTGAGGTGATGCTAAACTTTACCTGAAGATTAAAGTTACCAGGTATAGGATGGTAGATGAAACCACACGCACTTTGTTTTTCATTTACATAACACACACAATGACAAGATAAAAACACACATCAACAAACCATACGAGCAGGGTAACACAAAGAGTTTCAAAAAGATATTGATGATTCAACTTGAAATAAAATTGACATGACATAGTTGCAACTGGATGAAAGATTTCATCATTTCTATTTTCAGTAACCATGTGAGCTGGACATGTGATGATTGACAAGAAAAATTAAAGAAAATGAATCATAATTGTTTTGAATAGTGCAAAGTCATATTAAAAATATTGAATTTAACAATGAAAGATATTTTGATATCTATTTGATAAATTCAGTTCCGGTACAGTTGATTTTGATATGGAAGTAGCTTTTTGTTACAGTATTGAAAGTAAGAAGATGACAGATACAGTCAAACAATTATGATAGTTATGAGTTATATATTGATTTTTAACATATTGTGACAAAATAAAAACTGTAAATAAATAAGTTGAAAAAGGAAAGTCTGATAAGTTGGATATTTACTGTTATATTAATCCAAGATGATCACATCCACAAAATTTCCAAATTTTAAAACACATTTTCCACTTGTAAGTAATGCAGTTGATGACATTGTTGATCTGATGAGATTCCAAGATTAATATGAATTGAAGAAAAGAGGCATAGCTAAGTTGCCAAGCTAATTTCTGGCATTGCACAATTCTTTGCAGGTCTTTCCTAATCCAATTTTTTTTTGATTCAGATCAAGTAATATCTTTTAGAAACAGCTGTCAATGGATATAATATATCTATAAAGTTTTAGCTGAATAATAAGGTTATTTTGGTGCTATAAATTTCTGTATAATCATTAAAAATTTACAAACAGTATAGAAAATAAAATATAACATTCAGTAGTTTAAAAATGAGAGGTCAGGTTTCCTAGATCCTTGAATAAATACCATTAAATCTTGGATACATATATAAATAAATAATAAGCCAATGTTTTAAACCTCATCAAATACATACCAGTTGAAATTTATATTATGTCCTAGGCTAGTCCTAATACATCAATAAGGTGGGGTCATTAACATTGTCCAGACTAAATTCAGTTCACAAGAATTGTTATTTTCAAAAACATCTAACAATGTAAATGATCTTAAAGATTATTTCAATACCTATATATAATATGCATATGATATAGTGGTCATACATTCTCATTGCAGTCAGTTCCAGAAATTGATCTGCCAATATGGTCTCGATGTTTTAATTTTCAGGGATTCAGATTAAGCTATCAGGATTCTAGTACCATCTGTCAGATATGATAACAAAACCTAAAACAGTTCATCAAATTATCATCATTACCAATTTGAACTTGACCGAGATCTCATCAATATATACATGAATACCAAGTTTCATCAAGATCAGATCAAAACAGTAGCCTTCATCACGCCAACAATGGATGGACGATGGACCTACGGACAGGGACGACGGCAATGTACGTCCACATTTCCATGTGGGTGTAAAAAAAATCATGAGGAAAAAAAGATAGGCGGATTCTAAACTTCTAACTTTGATAGGAAATACAAATTTCATTGTCAACTTAAGGTAATCCCTTTCAAACTTTCAGTTAACAGGACCCGGTAAACTCTTTTGTCACAATGAAGAATGAAAATGTCATAAATGTATTATATTGTATATGACACAATAGTACTAACAACTGTATGATTATCATTTAGATGTAAACTGTTGAGTGAATTCAATAGAAAAGATTGAACTAGGTTGAGAGTTGTTGTTAATTCAATCAAGTGACATACATTTATAGGACATCTAATATAGGAAGGCAGTGAAAGTAGAATTTTGTTTTGTCTCTAGGGAGGAGGGGGTGGAGGGGGGGGTGGAGGGGGTGGTGGAGGGGGGGGGGGCTGGTGGTGAATGGGCATGGGACCATGACAAACAGATAAATCCTGAGCGTGTATTCTCCTACTCTCAGCTCAAATAATTGGTGAATTGGACAATTAGCCAAATATTTCCATTTAAATCTGTTCTTTTTAAAATTCACCAAATGTTCAATTTGATGAATTTTTAAAAGAACAGATTTAAATTTGAGTATCATATCTTGTGTCCTGACAGTAATTAATAAAAATTTGCCACCAATCATCTTGGCAACAATCAGCATTTTTAGGGAGTTTCATTGATTTCATAATAGGAAATATGTTGTACTTCAGCCATATGATCTTGCAACTTTATCTTTGACAATGTGATATGACCTCAATCAAAAGTTATCATGACAAAATCCATTCATGACTGCTCTTGAACATAAAGAGACTCAAGAGACGATGAGTCGTGGATATAACTTCAAGTGTAGATAATTATGGATACACATGGTAGAAAGCTCAAAAACTTTTACCTTCATTAGCTTACCTAAACAATTCCCATTCTGAAACTAATATATAACTGATCGCACAGATAGTGAAAGAGTCCTGAAACCACAAAGAAAGAATCTGCAGTCTTGAGTTAAAAGTGTGAAAATTAATTACTTACTCAACTTGAACTGAATTGTGGTAATAATAGATGAAAAGATATCCTTGAAATTTATTGTATACTATACCCACAATGGCATACCATACCTCAAGTTAAAACCTGTTTCATATTTAATGATGATCTTATCTAAACATCCATACAAAAGTCATTTGAATTCCAAAAATATTCATTGGCAACCAAGTCATACCTTCAATAAATATCATTATTACTATACACTACAGACTGAAAAGATTTTGACATAACTAATAGATCACGTTTTAAAAAATGTTTACAAATCAATCCTTAAAATTACACTTACAGAAACTATCAAATGCCTTGAACAGAAGACAAGCAAAGCATGCTTAAAACAGAGGGCAAGTTTTTTACTACACATTGTCTACTTGATTGGAATAGGTTCTAGGTAAAATAAAGCTCAAATTTTCTGCAAGTCAACAGAAAGTGTGATGGATAGCTGTATAATTTGATAAAGAAAGCTAACCCTCTTTAATCAAATAAAGATTGTTAAGCCCTGTCAGACCAAATCATAACATCCATATGTCTGTCACTTACAGAACAGTAACAATTTCATTTTTAATCCCTTTACATTAAATTAATGCAATAAATTACATGATTTCTGCACTAAAATACAACACTGAGGAAAACTAAACCATCAAACAGTCTGTATCCTGCACAATAATTTACTCCATATTATTACATAAATTGAACATGCAATGTATTTATTGAAATAGAGTATAGAACTTTGCCAAAATACCATGAGTATTTCTTTACAATATAAACATAGACTGTTGTTGTTTTCTATTCAATTAATTTACCAACAGAAACAACAAGGTAAAAATGGACTACTGCTACATATATGTCATCTAACACATGTAGTTTGATTAAATTCTACCAATGATCAATGATTTATTCATTTTCCTCTTGATTTGCTGCTATATGCTTAACAACAATATACAGTATGACAATAACTGAACATTATATGACAAAACTGATTCTATCTAATTGGTTTGAATTACTTAATGCACAATTAGAATTACTAGTACCAATGACTACACTAGGTTAGTCTACTTGAATGAATTACTTACCAATTATTAACTAGGACCAAGTTGAATGAAGTGCTAGTACAATTACTAAACTAGGACCTAGTTGAATGAATTGCTAGTACAACTACTAACCTAGGTTGGCCTACTTGAATGAAGTACTAGTACAATTACTAAACTAGGTTGGCCTACATAAATGAAGTCTAAAAGTAAACAGTTCTTGAGATATTCAAATGCAGTATGATAATTACTAGACTTTGGCAACTTTCATTCGAACATAAAGGACTAATCATGATCCAAAGAGGCATGAGGCTTATCATGCCAGCTTTTAGACCAGACCAGCTTCAGAAATTTTACTTTTGGATGTATCTTCTATCAGGATTAAAAGTGATAATGTATGACAAAGTTTTGAAAGTATAATCTACATGAAGAAATTAAATCATATTGTAAACAGACATTACCAACTTTTTGTGAACAAGTGAATGACTTTTCATTCATACAGAAAAGGTATGCTATTAAGTGTAAAAAGGTTAATGCCAAGCAAACAAGCAAGTAAGTTCAGTAATGTTCGTACAAATAAACTTTCTCTTAAAAAGCCATTACTCATTTTCAAAACAACTTTTACATGAAAAAAACGCAACAAAATCTGTAATTTCTTTTCTAAGAAACAATTAATTGAAGTTTTTTTCTTGGCTTTAACATAGGGTTTCCTTATTTTCATTATGAAAATGCTAATACTTATTACTTATATGAATAGAAACTAGAGGTGTTAAACCAATGAATTGTAAAAATACCACTTTGTCCATAATCAATTCATAATTAGCTAAATTGGAAGAGAATTACCAGCTGAATTCCAATGAGTGACCAATCAAGAAAGATCAAAAAGACTTTTTTTTGTTTATACAGACTGTATATACATGGACATCTTTTATTGGTTAAAACTCTTGTTATATGCAATAAAAACATGATATGATTAAGAATACATGATAATTCATTAGAAACATCAATTAATCAAATAGTTTGCTTTATTTGACACTAAAAAATATGGAAATCCATCAAGCAATCATCATCTTGAAACTTTTGTAAGATCATTAATAAATATCATGTGATAATTAGGCAAAATTAATAAAAAAAAAAAGTGTACACCAGTTAGATCTAAATACTACAATAATTATGTAATACAACTAAAAAAGTATTTGCTATGGCTTTAGGTCAGGTAAATGACTTAAAGGATATACGATAAGTTTGCTCTACATGCCTCAAAACAAGAGCCCTTAATACTACATCACATATAAATCATGAAATACCCATCAGCTGAACAAAATAATATAAAAGTGGATTTATGAAAAGAAAAAAGAAATTTATTGATTTATTTCAATCTTGATGTAAATCAAAGATAAATTATGTCATAAAACAGATCAAATGTAATATTTTTAATCAACATAATTTATCAGAAGAAACTAAAAGTTAATGTTATGTAACATGTATAATAGTATTATTTGTTATATTTATAATTATACTACCTTTCTAAATAGCCATTAAGATACTTGAAACAGTCACTTGGGTATTTTTATTAGTGTTAGAGATAAGGGAAGGAAATTTTGATTATATGACCCTTCCCCCACTAAAATATGTTGCTCACCAGACACTGAGATTATCGAGGTATTTTCTTAAATGGTCCTAAAGAAGAGAAATTTTGCAGGGAAGTGACAGTGTATGGTGCAGAATAATCTGTAGCAAACAACAAAAATTAAAGATATAAGATATAAATAATCATTCAATCTTAATCTTTCCTATCCATTTAATAAAACCTACTTCAATAAATCTTAAGATTACATTAAGATATCTTAAAAAGAAGTTAACAACTTTTAACAATCTTAATTAACTTCTGATAACTCTTAACATGATCACCACTAATCTTAAATATTTCAAGTATTTGATGTGGAGTTTTAAAGTTATGATTAGCAGTTTTGATGGGAGTGGATGGTGGGAGCTCATTCAATGTATGTGTGTTGCAGGTTAGGATTATAGATTTAAATTATGTTGGTTAATTTATTATTTCATACACATTTTACATACTAAAAAAATAACAAGAATCAAATCTATTAGATTTATAAATGCACTCAATGACAAGATCCATGGGAAAGTTTCAAATTTAAGGTCAAAGGTCAATAAACACCATAAAAACATGAATGGGATTTCTGAACAGGGTGAAATAGTCATAAAATCACAGCAGTGTGAGTAATGACTGGACATTCAATTAAATAACTAAATTGTTCAAACATTTTAATTTCCTCATAAACTGAATAAAATTGGTCATGTCAAGATGTCTATAAAACTATGAACACATGGAAACGACACATAGGTGATTTCTAAAATTGTGAATAATCGTTCATCATAATTTCATTATCAATTTATTTCTCCAAATGGTACACTAACCAAATATCCATGGCACAATGCTAACAGATTTTCTTCCCAGGTTAATATTTTTTTTACAGAGTCATAAATACATTATTATGTTTGTATCATAAATCTGTACTTTGTGACCAGTGCCAGTGCTTTCATGAGACTATGTTCTCATCACCATCTAACACTAATAATGAACTTTGTATTTGATACTTTTAAAACAAAAATATTTTGAACATAAAATGCATTAAACTCAAAATATCAATTCAATTTTGACCTGTGATATATATATACTATATTACAAGGTAATCACACTTTAACCTTATTATATATGATAAGATATAATCCATGTTATTATCTGAATCTAATAATATTTTATATTAATAACTATCAGCTTATTTTTGATTAAAGTTGTCTCTAAAATCAACTTGTCAACAACATGCTTTATTTATGTAATGTAAAAATGTAAGTGAAATATCTAATTCCATGCCCTTTCAGTAGAAAGTCTATAGTTTAAATATATGCTACTGTTATTTCAATTGAAATTTCATAGTTATGTTTTGATATCAGTAACTTTTGCCTATGTCTACCTCACTCAACTGTTTATAAAAAAGACTTCATTGCTTATTCACTCCAAAAAACAAAATCTAACTAAATACAAAAAAAGGGATCACTATGAAAAAAGGAAAGCAATTATAGAAATATTGTGACTATTTGTTTCAAGAAAATATAAAAAACAGATCAAGAGGTTAGGGTGACCTACCTTAAATAAGTTCTTGACAATTGTTACTCCTAATACACCAGCTAGAAACTCTACAGTACGGTATGACAATAAAACAATGTTTGTACTGACCGCCCAGTCCTAAGGCTTGTCATAGACTGCCACAGTCAGGAGTGAGGATGACGACACTACCTGGTTGATTAAATAACAATCTAACAATGAGTAATTGTCCAGAAGGTAATCGTGGCGACTAAAGCATGCCGTCAAAACCATTCAGGTGAAAAAAACTTTTTATTATCAAAGAGCATTAGATCAGTGATGACTACATACATAATAGTGGCTCAATCATTACATGCATGACAAATCATGTAAAATTAAGCTCTAACCGCACAAAAGAAGTAACAAAAGCTATAACTCTTGTGTCTTGGAGGTCAAAAAATAGCCGTCTTTTAGGTTTATGTAAAATGCCCTATAGTATTGTGCTCTTTGCTTTATCAAAATATTTTATGGTCTATATATATGAAAAATTGTATTGCAAACTTGATGGTAATCCACTGCCATGAATTTGTTACTTTGTTTATTGACTTTATTAGGTATTTCAAATAACTATGGCCCATTAAAACATTATTCAGTCTTAAAACATCATCATTGGAAGAAAACTATTGAAGACTGGATGCTAATATCTTAAGACATCATAAATTGCTCTTTATTGCATCAAATTGATGGACCAGTTATATAGACCAGCCACTTCAAGATAATTTTCAGAATTATACTTGTATGCTTATTAGTTGGTCGGTTGCAATATCTCTTCAAATATGGCCAACAGAAACATGGTACAATAGTATGATCTACAAAAACAAAAGACAGCTTTTTGTTTACTAATGAGTAAAAAATTCATCACCAGTTAGGGAAAAGAGGCATTTCATCTTAACCTGTGAAAATTAGGTTATGCATGGGAAAAAAGTAAGTTCAATTACTGACTTCATTAGCATAATCTCTCAATAGCATGAACAAATCATTACAGGGTTTTATTCAATACCATAACAATAAGATAGGCTATGAGTTCACTTACCAAACTTAACCTAATAAACATACTCTCTGAACATCTTTAAAGAAACCTTTTATTCTTAATAATAGGCATACTGTGATATAATAATATATTTCTTTTCATTTAGTCATATACCATGTAACCACTTTATACCTTTCAAAAAAATCATTAAGCCCTTATTTTATTTCCCTTTGGCAAAACCTACAATACACTGAATTGACCTATCCTGACGTCCTATAATGCTCAATATTTATCGGTAAAATAAACAAAATGATAGTTTTATATCAATATGAAGATAGCCAGTATATGATGAAACCAAGTTTGATAAAATAAATTAATTACAAATAAACTGGATATCCTCAATGGCATGGGAATAAAACATAAATTTTCTGTTCTAGATTAGGTTAATAATTACCTGAATGGTGATGAAGAAAATTTGAGTAAGGACAACATCAGCCTACTTTTCAACATTCAATATTGCAGTCTACTTTTCAACATTCAATATTGCAGTCTACTTTTCAACATTCCACATCAACCTACTTTTCAACATTCCACATCAGTCTACTTTTCAACATTGAACATTAGCCTACTTTTCAACATTCCACATCAACCTACTTTTCAACATTCAACATCAGCCCACTATTCAACATTCCACATCAACCTCCTTTTTAACATTCAACATCAGCCTACTTTTCAACATTCCACACTGGGGCATGCAATCATTTATCTCCCTATATTTTCAAGAAGATTTATAGTCACTAGCCCAGTATGTGTTTATATGGATAACTACATTCTGAGAAAGACTATTCTATACTGAATGGAAGTAAGTCAATTTTAAATAAAATAGACAACCGTTGGTTATCTTTCTTAACAATTCTACTGAAGTTCATGATGACCATGGTATCAGGAACTAAAATTATATCTAACAACATACCTCTTATTATATCTTTAATAAACAAACTCTTTTTATATTTCAACTATAAAAATTACATATTATAAATTAATTTCATTATTCACCATGTATCCTCTTTTATCTCACACTTTCTTTTCAAAACAATCTGACAGCAAAAAAAAACACGGAAATTGAAAACTAAACAAAAAGAGATTTTTCTAAAACACAAATTTGTTGATTCAACACACCATTTTTTTCTGTTTTTTACAGAAATACCTTTAATTAAATTGTGAACAAAAAAAAGTCAGTGGCTAAAAATAGACAGAGTTCAAAAGACGGATAAGAAAACGAAGAGCATAATATTTGAATAGTAATGGTATAACAAAGTCAAGGTCATTGGTAAACCTTGAAACACAACGTGTGCTTTTCTTCACAAAAATTTTGATATTTGTGGAATGAGGAAAAAAAATTTGACATGATATTTACAATAGGAGGGTTAAAATTTCATTGTAAAATACCTTAAATTCATATTGTTTTTTATAATGTCATGAAATTGTCATGAAACATAGACAGAAACCTTAATTACGTTCATTACATGCAAAATAATCAGTTGGACATCGTGTTGTTTTTAAGATCTATTTTATTTGTCAATACAATGTTTATTTATTTTGGCGACAGTTTAGAAGAAAAACTTGTTTATTTATTAACTGTTGTGTAAAGCTACTGCAGAGTTCATACAGAAAGTCTATGACTGTTGGACAGTATGAAACCAGATAGGGTTCAAAATAACAGTGAACATAAATCATAAAGATCATTGAGGGGGTATACCAGTTAAAGACTTTGTTACCATTTTACAAATTAATTTCTATCAGGCCACTGAAATTTTAGAGAAAGATGTTAAGAAATAGTTTTTAAAAAACGAGAAGAATGCAGACAAGATGAATTATCAAGGTTGAGAGTCATTAAGGATTCAGATCACAACTTGTCCACGACTGACATTATACAGCAATATTTTCCTTGTGTCAATTGTCATCATTATAAAGAGTCAAACATACTTTACACCATCTTATATACATCATAAATATTAACTCATTAACTACTCAAATATCTTAATCATTTGAAATATACAAACAAATAATCTGTAAAATTCCAATGATGCTACTGTTTACATCCTGTAAAGTGGTGATGAAAAGGCTTTTTTGTTTTTTATGCTAACCAATCAAAAACACTGCCAAGATATGCTGAAAATACAACTTAACATATTAGTAGAAAATTTGTACAGCATAGAACAGCATAGAATACATAATTTGATTTGTTGAATATTAAAAGATCAATTTGAGCAGATCATATGGCAAGTTGAGTCACTTGCAGGATGAATAACTTTAATTAACATCCCAAAATATAAAAATGCCACCATTTGCAATTTTTGTTAACTATTGTAATTTGCTGAAAAGCTGAAGAGCATTAGCTAAACCATCTGTAATTGGCCAAAGATTAAATTTTCAACCAATGAATCTACAATAGTGAATCTAATGTGCGCTTGCTGGGTTTTCCATCTTTGGGTACACGCTCTACATGATATAAAATTTATCAACCTCTTGTGCAAAGTTGTGCAGAGAATATATTGATGTTCTATCATTGGAAGCGATGTACAGTCTCAACCAATAAAAAGTCAGATATTTTCTAGTCAGTTAATAAATATATATATATTTTTCATATAAAGATTGTGCAAGTCCTATTAAATCTTGTCATTGTTTATTTAGAACAAGTAAACCACTTCACTCAATCCACTGAACCAAAGGGGACATTGACACATTCTGTACAAAATTATGCAAGAAAAAATGTTTTGTGTAAAAAAACTGATGAACATTGAATATAATACATCCTATAAGATATATAGTTACAGGCTACTGAGTACATTGTATGATGTGATAACAAGTTAATTGTCTTCTTCATATGCTTGCTTGCCTTTATCTTATTTCAAAGCCATTATTTGACAACTATTTTTTGATGTATGTCTTGATACTTTAACAATGCTCAAGATTAAAAACTCTTAATTTTGAATTGCAAATGAGAGCTATTGTTTCTACCTTTGAAGCTCATTTTAAAATCAGCATTTAACCCTGTAAATCTTATTATCATCTTAACAACAGTTCAGAAAAATGTAGACTTGTGATTTAAGTAAAGAATTTTTTTATAAATGCCTTCAGAACACACTTATTTTTTTCAAAAATGTATTTAACAGAATTCTGATGAAATCACATTGCTGGATCAAAATATACTTTAATTAAGATCCTAGGGATGTCTGGTCACAGTTTATATACTGTTCTGAAAGTGTTAACTTCTTGGTCACATTGGTGAAATTTGAAATTTCTTTAAAAAGTGCATATATTTTCTTAGACAAATATAAAATATTGAAAATATCACTTGCTGTTTGTCTTGAATTGAAATAGGAATTTTATGTCCTGCTCTCATGCTATAATATTAATGAACAATGCCATGTTTGTCTGGGGAGCAACATTTGTTTACTCATATGTTTAACAAGTTGAACTGTTGAACTGCTCTAAATGTCTCAATCTTAGACAGCATCATAAGATTGAAAATATAAGCATACATCCATGATATAAAAATTGCTGACTGATCTTTTTAAGTTTAAATGTATTATAGTTTACATTATTTTAACTTACAAAAAGTTTCTTAATAAAATAATTGAAAGATAAATACACTTGTATTTTCAAAGTCATTTACTTATGACCTTTACATATCCTTGAAAAACTGACAAGTTTGATTCATACTTTGATTGATTTGCCTAGGAGTCAGCTATCTTTTTTCAATCAATTCAACATATCAATTTAGCTTAGCATAATTAGATGAAAACTGATTTCAAGATTTACAAAAAACTATTAGCATGTTTTTTATTTCAGATATAGTTGGGTTTAGTGGTGACACTAGAGAAAGTCCATAATGTATATTAAGAAATGGTCTCTTGTTGACATTTATTTACATAACCTTAAATTATGAGTCTCTTTACTTTGCAAATTCATTGGCAAAAAAAGTTCCATTTTGAGCAGTCTTTGGGGTCCATAATGACATGGTTAGCATCACTTCTATTGTCTACTTTATCTACAACTAATGTCCTTATGTTACACAGATTGAGTAGAGTTTTTTGTATTCAAATGCAAACATATTGTATTTCAATCAACAGATCATTTTACTTCTGATAAAAAAAGTCAAGGATAAAACATTCTTTTCATTTTCAACTAGCTAAGTTATAAAATTATATCTACATTTTACCATTATCTACCAGTATTAAATAATTAATAAAAACCAGTATTTGATGCCATGATAAATTTCAAATAATTATTCTTTTAATGGGGCAGTATGCAAAATTTTCACTATAATTGTTTTACAAGGGTTAATAAAAAATGGAGAGTACTAATTATTAATGAAGCAGACAAACCTAAGTTTGATGTTTGGCTTTGTAATGGCTCGATATAATCAGTTGAAACTTTAAAGGGACATTTTTTTTACCAATCATACTTTAGTCTCAGAAACGGAATTTATGATATTTATGAATCAGTCAAATCAAAATTTGAGCCTTCAAATCCATGTGTTCAGAATTATCTGTGTTTTAATGTTAAAATGACGACTCGTCATTTTAAGATACTCATAAGCATAACTTGAATAGATAGATAATGTAAACTTTTTAAATAGTATTGAGGACTTGATTTTTTTAGTTGAAACTTCCAGATATGTTAAGGAGACATTTTACTACTTTTTGGTTTAAAGTTTTACAAGTTTGAGCCAAAAAATTTTGACCTATAAAAAAAGCAGGGTGGCCGTTTAATAAGTCAATTTTCATTAATTACTCAATAATCTATATCCTTAACCTGAGCCCTTGATTGGGTTATAATATAAGTCTATTATATAACCTATAACAGAGTGACATTAATAATCTAGAATATCAGCCTTAACATCATGGTTGGTGTGAAGGAAGTAAAAGCATCTCCTGTTGAATTTCAGGTTTTATCTTAACCAGTTTATAACTGATTGGCAAGGCAAATCAAAAGGTAAGAATATAGGATATATTCAGTATTGATAAGTTTTAATAAGTGTTATATTATTCATTGCTTGATAAAGACCAGAGAACACTGGTTGAAACGTCGCTCAAATAAAGTTAGTAATTGTAATCCATAAGAATTTTTTCATTATATTTTAATAAGTAGAATTACATTTTGCAAATAAACTACTGCCTATTTTCCATATACAAATTGGTATTTCATTATGGTTATCAGTAGTAGAAAAAGATAGCTTGCCAGGCAAGGTAATATGCCCACTGGCAGCTGTCAGAAATGATTAAACAGTCTTTAGTGACTACAGGGTTGCACAATATAGCTAATAGAGTGAAACGTCAAGTCAGACACGATATTTCGGTGAAATATTATCCGATCATCACGAAAATCGATAGGGATCATCTTCATAATGACATTGACACACAAAATAAAAATCAAAAGAATCTGTAAACAATTGTAGCCTGTAGAGTGAGCATGAGTTGCACAATATAGCTAATAGAGTAAAACGTCAGGTCAGACACAATATTTCGGTGAAAAATTATCTGATTATCACGAAAATCAATAGGGATCATCTTCATAATGACATTGACACACAAAATAAAAATCAAAAGAATCTGTAAAAAATTGTAGCCTGTAGAGTGAGCACGAGTTGCACAATATAGCTAATAGAGAAAAACGTCAAGTCAGACACGATATTTCGGTGAAAAAATTATCCGATCATCACGAAAATCAATAGGGATCATCTTCATAATGACATTGACACATAAAATAAAAATCAAAAGAATCCATAAAGAACTGTAGCCTGTAGAGTGAGCACGAGCCAAATGTGAACGGACGGACTGACGGACCGACGGGGTGATTACAATATACGCCCATCTTACGTGTGGGCGTATAAAAATGAAGCTTATCTGGAGGGTTATATTGCCTAATCTATTGTTGACAATACTGTTTCCACTTCCTCGACTTCTAGAATTAGAAAGTTAAGTTTGTTTATCTTGTAATATCATTAATGATTGATAATATTGGACAACATAAATCAGGCTTATCTCCTAAGCTTTGATATTTCCTTTATATTTTATAAATATTATTATTATTTATTTATTATTTTATTCATTAAAGGGACAGATGCGCCATTTTGAGGTTGCTTTGAGTCTTGAATATGTGTAATTAGTCTTCAGAAGTCCTAGAAAATGTATGGAAAAGCGCATAATTCCTTCAAAAATATATGTCACTTGGAATTTTTGTTTCAATTTCTTTAGAAATGGATGGATTTGAAGGCTCAAATTTTGACGGTGAGCTGTTACTATTATAACACTATTACTGATTGAATCAGCTAAAAAAAAAAATCCCATTTCTGAGACTAAAGTCTGATTGGTCAAAATATGGTGCAACTGTCCCTTTAAGTATAATTAACAAACTACAGAGAGATACTCTGGCAACATACTATTTCATTTTTCACAGACCACAGATATTCTGGCATCCTATTTTTTGCACAATCATGAATTGAAACAAACTGAAGCTTGCCAATATTAACTACTTCCCTGGCAAATTGACACAGTTAATTCCATGCCAAGTTCAATGAGGAAAATTTTACTAGGATGAGGGGAGGGGGGATGAGCCTGTTCATTTTTTAAGGGTCAGTTTGACAAATTTACTAGCAGGATTTCTATCTACAAGTAAAATAGAGTTTAAGCCAGACAGTGCCTCCAAGAATACTACAGGCTATAATACAATAATTATCGAGAAATTAATAATAATTAGTATTAGAACACTAACCTAGGGCTAGAGGAAGAAACATTGTGTTATAACCTTGCTTTATTAGCAGTTCTCTTTTATTTAAAGATATATTTTGGTACCTCACTAAAAGGTTTTGCTGCAATAGCAAAGGCCAAGGTCAATAACAATCATGTTTTCTATTTGCTATTACCTTCATTTAGGATTATGCTATTAATATCTCACTGAAGATTTCATGATCGCAGCTGATAAAAATCATGATTTTCATCAAACAATTAAAGATGATATTGGTAAGCATAGCAATCATTCCTTACTTAATGGTGCAACAGGACACTTTAGAAATTAAATTGAAAATTGAATATTCATCATCATGTTTTAACATGGGCATACATGCTTATTCTTTTCATCTGAATGAATAAGACAATATAACGAATCAATGTGAAACAATTATCAAAAAGTATAAGAAATGCTAATTATTAATGAGCCCTTAGTCGTGTTGGTATAAAAACATATTGACATAACTTATAAGACAGTATTACACTAGTTATGATATTATGATAGTATCTTACTGTCAATAAAATAATATAACTAACTAATCCTTTATTATCCTTACATAATCCTTTATCCTCTTAGCTCTTACTCAAATAATTTCATTTGGTATAGTTCTTGCAGACCGAGGTTAAAATTTGTCATGTTAGCATCTATTTCTCAATACTCAATTAGCTTTTTATTCAAAGATCAAACCATCCTCCTCGCTTTCATAACCGTAATATCTGTAAAATCATAATACTTACAAATTTATTCAAAAAAAAAAAAAACTTTTTAAAATCTAACTTATTTTATTGTAATTTAAAAGTTAGAGTTTATATTTTTTGCGTATTCTAGTTCTCAGAAATGACAGACTAGTCTAGCTTATTATCAGTATTGAATATCAATGGTACATTATAAGATTAGTAACAATTGTTAGTTTATTGTATCATAATGTGAAATTAAGACTCCCCTAATGTTACATACTTTTGCAACACATGAATGAAAAATCAAGACCCTTTCATTTTCTTTATAATAGTTTATTGTACATGAATAAATATCAAAATATAAGTCAATTGATGGATAACTATACTAATAGAAGAAATTCTGGTGTTACTAAATACTGGAAATACTCTATTTCATTTCAACAATACAGTAACATGGCTTCAGTTTTTTATGGTCAAAAAATATTTGACTCAATTCTGATAGTATACCAGACAAAAACTACAAAACAAAAATTATCTTGACATATCATCAACTTTGAGCTCAATCAAGATCCTCTACATTGTTATACACAATTTCGTGAAAATAAAATGAAAAACTTTAACTTCCATCAGAATTTAAATTTGATGGGTAGAGGGCAATGGGCGTGACACTCTAAACCATCAATATCTGTGACTATCTCAATATAATGATCTTCAGTTAAAAGGGACTGAGTCTTCAGATATATAAATCTCTTAAAACACTTTACAATATTATCAACCTTGTATCAAATTACAACAATTATAAATAAACTATCTATATTTATCACTAAAGATAAATGCAGTTCAATGTTCAGTTTGAAATTTTTTTTTCTTTTCTAGTGTCACAGACAGTTCATGATCAATATAATAAATAATAGATAAACACTATAACAGCTAATTTGACCATATTACAAGTATAATTCCAAGTGAATCCAGAACCTTCAAGAAAAAAGATCATCCTCAGCTGCCTGTGTGTGTTTTGCATTGAAAACTGTAATTTTAGAAAATTAAAGTCAATATCAATTTCAAATAGAACCCAGAAAGAAATAAAATATTACCTTTTTCAGATTGAGGCCAAAGTCAGCTTTTATGCCAAGATAACACTTCAAGTGAAGATTATCAAATGCCCTCAAAAATCATCATAGATTGTTATCACTGTCCTTTTAAATACCCACCCAAACTTTATGAGCAATGTCAAAAGAAACTGAATGTACACTTTGAAACATTTTTTTTTTTTCATATGTGTGCATTTTATAATGTGTGTATTATATTTGTTTAATTCTATATAAAGATTGAATAAGCAGCTCTGAATGCATCATGGTGTCAAAATAGCTCTTACAAATGAGAATTAGCATAAAGCATAAGGCTGTACTTAATTTGAAGGTGCCTTTTTGAATTGTGAACCAGTATATACCAAATTATCATATTGGATAGATTTGCAAAGTAAGGTGACATACACCCACCAGCAGCTTTGATTGCAAGTACAAATCATTGTTTGTAGCCTGTACAGTGAGCATGAGCCAATTGTGAACAGATGGACAGATGACAATATGCTTCCATACTACGTGTGGGCATATACAATTCAAAAGAATCCATAAAGAATTGTTGCTTGAAGAGTGAGCAAAAGTTGCACTATATAGCTAATAGAGTGAATACACTAAGTTGAAAATTATATTTTGGTGAAAAATTATCAGATGTTCCTGAAAATCGATAAGGATCATCTTCATAATGACATTGACCTACAAAATAAAAATTAAAAAAATCTATAAAGAATTGTAGCCTGTAGAGTGAGTTCAAGATCCACTGTATAGCTAATAGAGTGAAAAGGCTAAGTAGGACTCAATATTTCAGAGAAAAATTATCAGACCATCATGAAAATCGATAGGGATCATCCTCATAATGACATTGACCCACACTTTAGGGTTTAATCACTGACTCAAATTGACAGACAAGGCTGCTCCATTTTTAGAAGATAGCTTGCCAGGTAAGGTAATATACGCTTACTGGCAGCTTTGATTTTAAATAAAAATATTTGGCAGTAGAGTAACAATTACCAGTATTAAATATTTAACCTTCAGACATACACATCTTTTGAATTTTTTGAGGCGATACTGAATAATATCATCAAAATCTGTCAAGAATTGAGACTTCTAGAGTGTTTACAGGCTAAAACTATGAACAGGGGCAATAATATTTTTCGCTTTTTCTGATTTTCATTCATCTTTGGGTGATTACATACACTCACACCAAGTTTCGTCAAAATCCATTGAGAATTGTGCCTTCTAGAGTGATTACGTGCTACAAATTGAACGCATTTTCAAGAACAAGGGCAATAACTCATACCAATTATTTTTTCGATTTTTCTGATTTTCAATAGGGTCCATCCTTAGGTGACAACAAACACTCAAACCAAGTTTCGTCAAAATCTGTCAATAATCAAACCGTTCTAGAGCGTTTACGAGTTAAAAATTGAACACGTTTTCAAAAACAAGAGCTTAACTCATATTAATCATTTTTCGATTTTTCTGATTTTCAATAGGATTCATCAAAATCCGTCAAGAATTGTGCCTTCTGGAGTGTTTACAAGCTAAAATTGAACCCGTATAAGGGCAATGACTCATACTAATTATTTTTTGATCTCTTTGATTTTATATAGGGATCATTCATTTCATGTGGGCGTATAAAAATCAAGACACCATTTGGTCAAGTTTTAAACTTTGATCATCCTACTTGAATTGTCTTGCAAAACTTTTTGAATTTAGTACAAATTTCTACAATAAGCCTCTAAGTAGCTTGGCTTCTTTAAGAATCCTGCTTGAGGACAAAAGATTTATGCTTACCTTTGTATTAATGAATTGTCACAATATCACTGAAAACGTTATTCATATAACATGAATGAAAACAGATTGAATAATTGAAGTGATATTAGAATTATGAAGTCTTCACTATAAAGTAGTGATATATATGTGTTATTTGACAAATAATGATTTACATATCTCATGATAAAATATTCTGATAAACAGACACACGTATACTGCTTATCAGAAAGTTGTTTACTACTTCCCTACGTCATCATAAACGTCCATTCATAGCTTCGCTAAACCTTATTGATAATTACGTATCAGAAAGATATTTTAATTGGGTTTTCTTTAAGATTAACAATTTAAGGTGGGGAAATTTGAAATACAATAAAATGTCCACCAGTGTTTTTATAATAAAACTAATTAAGTTAAGACATACATGTAATAAGAAACATTTTTAACAGGTCAGCAGGTCATCAGCACCACATTGTTTTACTCATATTTCATTTTTCCACCTCTTAGGATCTGTCTACATTTCAACCTATTGATCTATTAATTTCTATTCTACTAATAGAATTGTTTCCAGCACTTCAGAAATACACTTAAGCTTGACTAGTTACTGAATAGATTACAATAGGCCTACCCCTGGTGACAAAAAAAACTATAATGGAAATATTATTAGTTGTGCTTGTGAATAAATCATCATCTAATTAAATTGTACCTTGTAAAGTGTTTTAATCCAGTTTAAACATACAACAGGATATAACTAGATAGAGTAAGTTTATCCTGTTACTGTTATCAGTTGTACAGGGAAATAAAATGAAGGTACAATATTCCACCAGTACCTTATACTACAGTAATTGTCTGTTTACCCAAGGTAGGCTTTCAAATATTAATTACTCATACTAGTTATCCTGACCCTGCCACAACAAATATATCTAGATCCTGTTATAAACGGACATGCTTTACAGATAAACAATGTCACACAAACTTTAAAAATAAGATATAGAAGAAAATATCTGGAAGTATTTAGAAAATAAACTTCTCTCAGGTAAATTTGGTTGAATTTTGGGAGAACAATAATTTAGATAATTATTTGAAAAATAGAATTGGAGAATTCCTATTTCATAACTACATTAAACATAACTTGCCAGACAAGGTAACATACACCCACACAAAATTAATTTTGTTGACACAAAAACAAGGAGAAAATGTGTCTCTGTTTAATCACCAGTATGTTTCTAAATACAACCTAAGCATTGCTGAAAAAAAGGTTTTAATGATATCCTCCGAAATGGAATAATTTCTACAGTATATCAGAGCCCTCGACTGTAAACATAGACTTGCTGTCAAGAACTCTGATTGACTTAAATTGGCTACCATGCAATCCAATTAAATTGCTGCATATATACAAACTTGGTGATGCAGGAAAGGACATAAAATTATAGTCAAGACAAAGTTTGTAAAAGCTTGACATTGTGAAGATGCCCATAAAAGTACTTGATACAAAATCATACACAGTGCTTATGATGGTTGAGATTTGAGGTTGAGGGAAGTGGAGCACCCTTATCTAATTCTTCCAAGAAAGAAAGGCAGAATTATACAGTCAATATACATAATAAGGAGCTCAAAGTATTATAACTTAACAATTATGAAAACCTGAAAAGAATAATATTGTTACTAAAACAAGTGATTTCTTGCTATGAATTACCTAATACTGCATCAAAATGGCATTTTAGAAATGTTTTGCATAATGAAGAATCTTTAACCTAACAACCATATCATGTAGATCAGATTAATCTATATTTAGATACAATCCTAGTCAAAAATAACTTTTTTACTGATAATGTCAAATTTATCACATTAACATCACCTTCCCATTAAGGTCAATTCACTACATTTGCGGTTTTCTTTTTTACAGTAAATACTAACTAGTCATATACAGATAATACAGTCTGTATCAGAACATTACTGTTTTTTTAAAAAAAAAAAAAGACACTACCAGACATTCAGTTGTTTACAAGGTATCCTCCTTTCTGCAATGCAATTTTATTTGTTGATTTCCAGTATTTTTTATTGTCATGGGTAAGGCAGAATATTGTCGACCTTCATCAATAGCTGCAACTCAAAGTAAAATTGGAGAATTCAAACTATTCTTGGAACTCATTGATATACACATAACAAAACAAAAAATAAGAAATCAACAACATTCATTCACTTTTATAGAGTAAGTTTTCAGTTCATTAACAAAAGTATGAATTAAGCTTTATCAGAATTTTTTTTAATATATTGTATAAATTAGATTATAGAAAAAAGGTAACAAGTTTACATACATTAAATCTACTATGTGTACATTAACAAGCATTAAACAGATAATTTCTGTATGTGTTGATTTTCTTATCTAAATTATAACATTATTTATTAGCTAAATGGTTGATTCTGTAAAAATAATCATGCCTAGTCACATTGGACCACACAATCAGTTTTCATATTATTTAACAAAAATTCCAAATGCCAAAATTATATATATATATAGTCATCTAATTGTATGCTTTACCCAATAAAAGTCTAATTAAAATTAGACCTAGCTTCCATTCACTATATCAGACTAGAGGACTTGATAAGCTAGTCTAATACGTCTATTGTTTGTGTCACATTACTCGACATGAAAAGGGCAGCCATGTGATTGGTTAAAACAGAGGTCAACAGAATGAAAAGACAAGAAGGACAGTGTTAGACCCTACTGCAGTGGTTACGTACAAAGCCAATAGCTAATAACACATTTGAAAATGTCAAATTTAAATTAGACTGCCAATAAAAGACTGGAATTTCATTTGTATCACGTTTCAAACTTCAATTCAGCTTACCGGTACCATTTTCCTGCAATCTAATTAATAGCTAAGTTGTTACAATGGTAATATTATCCTATAAGTGACAGTTACAGTATAAATTTTTATAGTACATTCCTGCAGAAATGGACATTGGGTTTAAATTCAGAATAGTGGTACCAATGGCTGAAATTGAAAGTGAGCTATACATGTATCTGCTAGTAAAGTAAATAATTAGAGCACTCTTTCCTTTCAGAACTGCTAGTACATTTAGGTATGGTACTGTAAGACAGAATTTTTTATTTTCATTTTACAATATTTACAACAAAAGATTTCTTTTTGAGTTAATGCATCAATGCACCAACCTGCAAAAAGGGTAATACCCTACCCCTGAATATTCATTTTATTATCATAAGTCTTCACTTGTCATTTCAAGATACTTTCAGAGTTTCTGAGAGCTTATCACAAAGCCATACAAACCCTTTGAAACCTATTTTATTTATATGCTTATTTTGACAAAACTTAATAGAAGGAGAAATTTATTATCCATAACGAGTCATACAACTCATTTTCAATGACTTGTAGAGTAACTGAAAACCGTCCCCAATTTGATTCAAGTACACTTTAACTCTCTGAACTAGACAGGATACTCTATATGATAAATATCCTCTAAATACCCCCTAAATCTTTAACAGTAAAAACATTTATGAGAGATAGGTACTTTACAATGGAAAATTAAAGATAGACTCTTAATATGGAAAGAAATATAATTTCATGTTGTTTGTTTTTGAAAACACAACTATATTATAAGACAACATACCAAGGACAGACAAAGGAATTACAGGTGACAGTTTTCTATATGTGGGGAATTATATAAGAAGAACCTATCAACTAACATGAAACCTGTCACTGTAGTAATTGAGTAATACAGTCTGTGTTTTGAGGTTCAGAATCAAATGTCATGTACATGTATTTGTTACTTTAAAAAAAAGGTCATATCAAGGTATATTATAGGCACTTTATTGTATTTAGATGCCTATACTAAAATGGATATTTAAGTATAACACTAAAATTGATACATCAGGACAATCCACTCTCAGAAAACAGTACTAAAGTACGATAATGCAGATAGGCACTTGAAGTCTGAGACAAGGCTAAATTGCTTCCATTGTTGATTGAAATAATCCTGTAATTTTCTATGAGAAATGTCCACGATGATTAATTGAGACTGAAAATAAGTTAAGTAGAAACCTTTTTACACCCATCTACACTCTAGCCAATGTACTTATTATATTTTTATACAATAATAAAATATTTTCACTGTTAAAATAGTACTCAATACATCAATTGTAGATTGATATTTATGTACTTATAAATAACAAGATAAAGTAGGATACAATGGTTATATTAATCTGTTTTTCTTGGATATTCTGATATGTCATTTATATACATTACCAAAATGTCCTTTTAAATTTGCTTATCTGGCAATTTTAGACAGTTGAACCTTTTTTTTTATTGTAGTTGGTTTATGCAAAAAGCTCAGTGAAAACATACAAAATTCTATCAAATAAACCTGACTCAAAGACCAACACAAAAGCAATCTTCCATATTCAGCTCAAGGGATGGAGAAAAGGAATGTAATGAGACACCACATGGTTTCTTATCATAAAAAAACTGTCTTGGAAAAAAGACAAGTAATTAAAAAAAATAAAAGAATCTTATATTATGTCATCTTGACCAATAAAATTAAACAATACACTTTTTTAGACAAAAAAAACAAACAATGTTCAGGTGAAGATAAAAACTATTTCTACAATATAAACAAACTTCAAAAGAATACAATTGATAAACTTTCCTCTTCACTCATTTATTAGTAATTATTACCACACAATTGAGTAATATAAATAACACTTATATAAAATTAAAATTGCCACTTTTATACAAGTTCTAAATTACCACTTTTAGATTTCAATGACAATGAGTTTTGATTGGTTATCAGGATTTCTGCCCAAAGCACATAGATCAGCAATCTGACTTAAAAACAGATCTAGATGATTGTACAGTATTGTGTTTCTTCTGCATAATAAATGATTCTTGTATGATTCGAGTTCAGTCAAAATTGTTTTATGCCAATCAAATCAAATATGTATGGTAAAAATTGAGCAAATTCATTTAAGATCCTCTATATACATGTGAAATGGCTGGGGATCTTGAACTTGACTTGAATTCCTTGAGTTGGTCGTATTGGAAAACAGACATACTGAACTCCATAATATATAGAAGAAATTCTTGAATAAACAGTTTTAATCTAAAAGGAGTAAGTAAAAACTTTATGGCGATACATATCTTGGAAAAATAAGAACTTGAATTTAAACTTGTTTTGGTAGTTGCTTGTTTACAGTGTCATCAATTTCCTTACGACATCATCATGCGTAGTTAAACTACGCATTGTTTAAGACAAGCAAGCAACACTAAGAAAATAGATTATGAGGTCCGTCACAACAGGTACTCCAGTCTGGATAATGCCAACAATTTTCAACAAAAACATTCGGAACAGTTTTGTATTTGCTTGAATAGAAAAAACTACTAAAACTATATTTGTACAACCCAGTGAGAATTATCAGTTTTCTACACAACAAATGAATAGACGTCTCTTTTTTTCTGCAAATTCAATTAAATATTTTCAAAAGATAATAACAAATAACTCTAAAAGCTATTATATATTTCAATATTGAATTTAATTCTAATAAGCTTACTTATTGTAGTAGAAATCAAATTTAATTATGTCTTTCAAATAGTAAAGAAATTAGCTAAACATGTTCAAATGTAAAAATTTTGTAAATCCAGAAAACCAGAGTTTTAGTTAATTGACAAAAATATATTCTTAATCGTACAATATCTTGGTGTTCTAAAACTATTGTTAAAACACATGATTACATACAACAAAAACACACAAATATATATGATTATAAACAGTTCAATTTTAAGCTTTTTATGGTGACTTTCATGTCATAATGTAGATTTACCTACTTTCATTAGTCTATAAATATTATGAATTTAACTTACTTGATTATTAATGTTATATTTATGGTTGTTTGATGCAGTAGAGTCTCATTTAGATTGTGCCTGACACAAACAATAGAACACACCACACTGTCTTGTATAATCCTGAAAGACTTTGTTTTAAATATAAGAACACCTGTCAACATCCAAACTTCACAATTCCAGCTCAAGTCAACAAGTCTTATTTATCTTCTTTAGTTTATCTGAAATACACAAATTAAAAAATAGCCTTCATTATCAAGTAAAAAAGAAAAAGGTTGTTAAAATCAATATTAATTCTCAGCTTAATTTCAATTTCTATAGCTATTTTTTTCGAATTTAATCTGTTTTCACTGTGACATTTCATTTTCAGAGGCAAAATCTGATTCAAACTGAAATAAATCTCTTGAAAATTGGGAAATAGGTTTCTGTACTTTACAGTAATATTAAAAAGATGTATTTCCTGAAGTTAAAATTATACCTTTAAGCTAATTTCCATCTTTCCATAAAAGTGGCTATAATTTGAATTTATAATCTGAACAACACGCACTAACAGACTGGATTGTGTTATCTAATCCTTTCAGTCTACCATCAACATTACCTTCACAACTTATTGATTTCACTTGATTCTACATACATAGAAATTACATCCAGATAAGGAAGGTCTTATAATAAATCTAATCAAATAATGTCAAAGGTCATGTCCTGATGTTACAGATGTATTTTGTCATAAAATCAATAATTACCATATTGGCTTTATTAACATTCCTTGTTTATTCTTCCCCCACCCCTCTCAGATAAAGTTCTTAATTTATTGCTGATGTTCCATATCATTTCAATATTGATATGTCACTCAGAAATAATATAGACAATCACAGGCTTGACTAAGGTCTATTGTGAGGACAGATGATATCAGAAATATTTGTTTCTTTTGCAATGACTAAATATTATTCTAGTCTCCCTCAATTTTTTTGTTCAGTCAGTAAACAAGTTCATTGAGCTTATACAGATATTGTATTTGATGTGTTTACATGTCCAACTGACAAAAAAAATTACTTATTCTTTACATACTGATATACATAGCTATACACACATTAACAATTTCCATAAAATTGTTCTGCAGAGCTATTTCCTCTATTAGTCTAAACCATAATACTTAACTTGAGTGGCTGTTATAAGCTTAGACACATATTACTATAAAAATAAAAAAAATAAAAACATCCATCTGTTTTTGTTGGTTTTGATTCCTCAATCAACTTATCTCCAACCAAAGACAACTTTGTCTTGTATTCCAATTCTGAATCTATTCTCAACCTCATTATAATAAGACTAGATGACAATTATTGAACTGTCTCAGGTTTCATGAATATTTATCAAATATCAAAGTTTAAGGTTCCAAAAAATCAACATTTTATGTAGCATGCATCCATCATGCTTCACATAGCAAACTATCAAACTAGTCTGAAATATGTTTTATGTTTTTCAAATTTGTTTTAGATGAGTTTTTTTCTTATGTCCTATTTCTAAGATGCATTCTAGATCAGAGAACATTTTGTCCTTTTTTTGAAGATGATATTCTTGAGCAGGTCCATCATTTAACTCAAGCACTTGTGTCATAAAAACCATATCCACTCATAGCCATAAGATAACCTTGATAAGCTTATATTGTTTTAAGTGAGCATAAGTTACTACATACATATATCATAATATATAAGTAATTATTTATTATAGGACTATAATATAAATTATTTTGAACACTGGAATTATATGTAGCACCTTTTTTGTACCTAATATATGGATAAATTAAATTGAATTATAAGTAGGCTTTGATTGACTCTAGTTTGAAAAATATTCAATTATACTGAATGATAGAAAGTAGAATTTTGTTGAAAATTATTTGTCCATAACATCTTTAACAATAGGCATATACATGTCTCTGATTGAAGACAAAAAATATATTTTTGATAACCTTAGTTTAACTAATTTCAACATACTCAGTCTAACAGGTATGTAAGTAGAGATAAGATACATACTATGAGGACAAAATTATGTAATCATATATGATTTTATTAACAATAGACCAAATTCTTGTCATATATTTGGTCAAATTAACCATTATTATACAATCCATTCAAGTTACAATCAATGAATCATCAAATCTAGACTAGACTGCTTACTATTCTATTATTACTAACAGAAGGTCATTAATGTACAGTGAATCACATTGAAGTATTACACTTATCCAAGCAAGTTTAAGCAACATGTCACTCTATGACAGTTGCACTGTGCCATGGAAGCTTGGAAAAAATTTGTAAACGAAGATGCAACGATGTCGACATGTTTAACAACAAATAAATGAATAACAATAACATTGTTTTCCTTTGTCATTTTCCACTCTCCTGTGGTGAAGACATATGTAGATAAGTTATCTGATACTGACGTGGCTACAGAGTGTAAGATATAAATTAAGTCGCGTGTAACATGTCAAATGAGAAACTCTACACGAATTGTTACCTGAAATTTCTTGATTAATTAACCAACAAAACATTGCTCGAGGCGGAAACTATAAGTTGACTGATCGAAGTTATCTGCCCTTTATTCCTGGTGCCGTACATATTTCGGAAATAAAAAAAGATTAACAAGCATCAGGACACGAAATGTTGATTCAATATTACACGGGATAAAACACGAACACTAAATTTCACAATTTAAGGTTTTTGAAAAATTTTAAAAGTTTTTTTCAATTTTCTAATTTATCGATGCTGATATTTTATTCAGACACGGCGATTTAATTATTTCCACTTCCCAGTCTGTGACTCTGTCGTTTATAAATCTGGCACAGTCATCTAAGTAATGTCCTGGTCCAATTTTGAAAGAAAAGGATAGGCGATATAAAAATGCAATATTTCATGCAATTTGCTACTGATATGGCAAATGCACCCAACCGCCCCACCTCCTCGCTAAGATGCGGCCCCAAAATCGAAATTGATAATGCAACTATAACGCTGCGCTTTAATTATTAGCCTAGTAAAAGTGCGTCAAAATCGAGTTTTCGCCCGGCTTGAATCTAATTTATGGGTAGGCCCTATTTATGATAATGTATAATTATTTGGATCGATATGAGATCTTGGACGAGTTCGAATTTATGGTAACAATGAACTGTTTTTAGCTAGTTGAAAGTTAGCCTACATGTGTCAAAATGCATAATTACAATGTCAAGCTATAATTACAATTTGAATTTAATATCTTAATTGACTTTTCATTAGATTATTTTCCTGACGCGGATTTCAGAGATTTGATTGGATTGTACGCCAGTGAATACAGTCAATAAGATCCCTAGACATAATAATTTGCGTATGATCCAATCAAATCACTGCATTCACACAATTAAGTTGATACAAGAAAAGAGCCTAAAATAAAGTCATGTTATTACACGCTTGAATATATCATGCGTGAATTTTAATTTTTCATAAGATTTTTAGGTGAAGCTTGGGATGCATAGGATATTCAGGCTTTTCATAACACTCGGTCAATGTCAAAGACAACTCGAACTACTATTTTTTTAATAGACTCGGATAACTTCTTTAAAGCCCCGGACCAATGTTAAAGACAACTAGGATAACGTTTTTAAGACTCCGACTATAGTAAAGATAGTGGACCACAGCCATATACGCCCTTCACGGCATGCGGATGGTAAAAACGAAACATCCATTTTAAGTTTCATCAAAATCGGTTGAAAACTAAGAGAGTAATAACATATTCAAGATTTTGGGGCAAGGGCAATAACTCTGCTTCTAACAGTCGAAAATAGCTCAAATTCGAACTTGATTTTCGTTTTATGCTTCGTTTTATGAATATGTATACACATACCGAATTTCATTTGATTCCATCCAAAATCTAGTTTTTAGAGTGTTACGAGCAATGTTGATAAAAGCACTTACTGTATAGAGGTTAAAGGGCGATAACTCCTAAAAACTGACGTTAGAGGCCTAAATCTTGAAAGAGCCTTAAATTTAATCAGAAGTAAACTTAACTTTCTAAAACCTTTCGATTTAGGTCCAATAATATCCATTTTAAGTTTCATCAAAATCGTTTAAAACTAAGAGAGTAATAGCATATTCAAGATTATGGGGCAAGGGCAATAACTCTGCTTCGTTGTATGAATATGAATTTGGTTTGTAAACACGATAAAGGCTATTGCAGTTTCCTCTGATATTGAAGAAATTTGGTATGCATGTATTGATGAGATCTCGGTCAAGATGCATGGAATTTGGTAATGATCAGATGAACGATTTTGAAGTTATTGTCCTTTACTTAATAAAAACGTGTCAAATTTGACTTGAACGATCAGGCTTTACATCATTTTTATATGATCTTGATGAAACTTAGTATGCATGAATATATCGATAAGCTTATTCATATTTGAATTTAATGATAATTTGATGAACTATTTTTGAGGTAGGCTATTGCGTTTATTTAAACAATATTTAAAAAAAATTGAGACATAGAGCCAAGCATCTGTCTCTATACCAGATTATGATATCTATTTGGATAGATGTCAGCTGGTGTAGAGACAGAAAAAATAGGCCCTGGTAAATGGAGACATTCCGCATCTCTGCAGGTTTTTAAAACTATTTAGATTCCTCGGATCTGCAAAACCCAGATATATCGGGAAAGATGAATATTTTTGTAGTTTAGTCATACCATCATTTTCTCCCTACACCATTTATGTCACGTCTCTGGTGCCATCAATTTTTTTTTAACAAAACCAAAAGTTCAAAGGTCACAGAGTGATTGGGATCACTTGATACTAACCATAGAGTTATTGTAATTTATAACTCTATGAAACAAAATAACTTACAATCATCGTATAGGTAATTTAAAGTGATACTACGTCTTAGAATGAACATAAAATTTAAGTTGTCAAGAATGGTCAATATGAGTATATATTCATCAGTGAACATACCTGGCGTCATAAAGTTAAACAGAATCCCTGTAAAATCTGGAAAATTGGAAAATTCACAAAACAAAGTAATTATTGGAAATCATAATATTAAGCGTTTTTCAATAATCAATTGCATTTTTATGGAGATTTATCACCATATTTAACGATCCTGTTATGTTATTTATGACACCAGGTATATCTACTGATGAATATAATTATGCTCTTATTGGCCAAGTTTAAAATTCTTAAATTTTATGTTCATTCAAAAGCGTAATAGGGCCTATTTCTTTTATATTACAAAAAACACATGTTCGGAGCTAGGTGTAGAAAATCCCTATCTACTCCAGCTGACAACTGTTAAAATATCTATCACAGGCTGGAATAGAGGAAGATGTTTCGGACTAAAGATAAGTGCGATTTTTAAGGCACACATCTTAACGAAACTGAGTGTGAGTGTTTGAAATCGCAATTTTAATCTTTATTATTACCGTACCTCTATGTTGAAAAGGAATTCAATATTTAGCACATAAACACTATGGAAGGCACAAATCTTGAAAGATTTTTACAAAACTGATGAGAGAGTTTGGTTACAACCAAGGATGAACCCTTGCCCTTGACTGGCAAGCTATCTTATTAATTTAATGTAGGCGTATTTGAGTTATTGCTATTCAAAAAATTCAATGTTTTTGGACTACAAATATACGCTGAAGATCGTATCCTAGAATATGAGAATAATCTGATGTTAGCATTAAGCAATTCTGTCCTGCTAGTGGGAGTATATACCTTGCCTGGCAAACTTCTTTTACTCTTTTCAGAGATAATAGCCAGGCCGGTTAGATGTATGACATTAGATATATAACAACACTTCATATAATATTATACTAATTTTAAAATAGCTAGAGAAACGATCCTTTTTCAGGACAAATTTAAACTTGTACTTTACTCAAACAATATGTCCGATTTGACTAAAGACGAGGAACGATTTGGTAAAAGTGGAGCATGCGCTTGCGGCGGCGAGTAGCCTACACTTCCGGTAATAAATTAAAAGTAGAATGAAACGTGTAACAAAATGAATTGGTCAAAATTGTATAGTCAATTGATTTTCATCTGAATGTAAACTAATTAATCCATGACAGGCGACATATTATTCCGTTCATAATTTACACTCATTTTTGAAAACTGGTGATGTACAAGAGTACAAGACTACTGTTTAGCCCAGTAAGAAAGTAAAGAGAGCAGAAAGACCAGTACAATTGACGAACGAGAAAGCAGGCTTTTGCATTTCTATTAAGTAAATTGAAGGCAACAAATTTGCAAAAAGAAAAGATAGGATTGCCATTACAAACCGTAAGAGTTCATTAATTTGCCAAGTGGAAACACTGAAAGCTTAAAGCGGAAACTCAACTGTCTTACTAATATACCTTAACGTTCAAAATTCAAGACATTTTCCTTTGCAATATTTTGTTCGAAATGTGATTGTTTCAGAAGTAAAGTGAAAAAACTAATCTTTTTATTTATTTCAAATATTGTTTGATACCAATATTTCTGGTAGGCCTATTTTCTAAATTAGCATTTCATGTTCACTTTATTTACAATTGGTAGGCTACCACTTAACATTTGTTACATTTATACTTAAAGGATCATTTTAGTTTGTTATTCTTTTCAGATAAATCTTTCTGATAGATCAACTTAGTATACTTGATGAATTCAATACAATGAAGTTCAGAGAAACATCAATTAGTTTCAAAATGAAGGTTCATTGCATATGCTTGTTACTTTTTCTTCACATGGTCAATGCTGATTTCTATGCTTTATTGATGATCCAAAGAACAGCTTCTACTAAGGATATTAGAAAAGCTTTTAAAAAATTAGCAATATCAATGCATCCAGATAAAAATCAGGTTTGTGTTGGGGCTTTGTAATGATAATGTTTTGGTGGAGGGGATTGACATATTATTATGTGTTCAAAGAGGGATTTATTAGTCCAAATTTAGAACTGTGTCAAAAAATTGTTGTTTTCAGTTTTGTGTGATTACTTATTATCTTATTACAATGTTTGTGACAACACTTTTTAAGTGAATTAATCTAAACTAAAAACTTACAACTGGTTGTTTTCTGCTTTTAGGATTCAACAGACATGACATGGTTTTTTATAATGACCTAGATTTTTTATATATGAAAGAATTTCATTCAATTATAGACTAAATCATGTATAATTTACTTGTTTTAACAACTCTCTACTGGTATTAAAATACTGAATAAAGTTTATCAAAGTAAAAGATTGTTGTTACAGGATGATCCTGAAGCCCATGAAAAGTTCATTAAAATCAACCGTGCTTATGAAGTATTAAAAGATGATACATTACGTAAGAAGTATGATACATATGGTGAAGCTGGATTGAAAAATGATTTTCAACGTGGTAGGCATTATGAAAGCTGGCAATGGTATCAAGATAATTTTGGTAAGAGAATGTGAATATATCTGTTCAGATTTCAGACTTCAGAAACATTTTGTCAGAAACATTTTGAGGGAAACATTACAGTAAAGAATATAACGAAGTATACTACTTCAGGGTTTTATTGCACACAATGTTTCAACACTTTACATTGTCATCATCAGTTCAACTGCAGGTTTGAGAGGTTTTTCATTTGAACATATGAAAATCTATAGCTAAGTATACAGGTATGTAACTGATCAAATTTATGAAAACTATTTATTACAATTTTCTTTTGTTTTATTTTCAGGTATTTATGATGATGACCCTGAAATTATTACATTAACTAAAGTTGATTTTGGTAAGTTCTAGAATTGTGGAAGCAAACTAGTTGAACTCATGTTTTAAAATATGCTCTTGATCTTTACAATCAGGTATTCATTTCCCAGGGAGTTTCCATGTTGATAATTATGCTCTGTTATACATAAATTTAATATTTGTTCTTTACTTTTCGGCTATATTACAATTATTTTTATTATTATAAGCCTAATTATATATACAATTTATTAAGTTTAGTAACAGCACTAGTAATTAAAAATCAAACTGGAAATTTGTCTAATCCTTAACCTCTGTTGATATTGATTGTTGACTGTTGTATTAATTATTTATAGAACAATCTGTAGAAGGTACTGATGATATATGGTTTATTAATTTCTATTCTCCACAGTGTTCACATTGTCATGATCTAGCTCCAGATGTAAGTCTTCAGTTTAAAACTTTTACAATTTTAACTGGGTTATATTGGATCCCAACTGTTTGACATTCTAATACCTTTGTAGAACACAAATTGATGGAGTGTATCTGCTGTTTTTGCAATAAGTTTCCTTTATAATTTTGTTTTTATTGTTTGGTATAGGTCTGACTTGTTCAGTGCATATTGTTTTTGCAGTGGAGAAGACTGGCTAAAGAACTAGAAGGTGTAATACGTATTGGAGCTGTTAATTGTGGTGATGAATGGCAGTTATGTCGTATGCAGGGAATACGATCGTATCCATCTTTAGTGATGTATCCAGAGGTAAATTATAACAATTTTAGAGGTGGTAAATGGTATATGCCTTTCAGATCTTAGTGATGGATTTATATTTGAGATCAAATTCAGGCTACCTATCTTCATTTTGTAAAATTTGATGAGTTCATGCATATCTTGTAATAATGCTGATATGGTTAATGGTTTTACTATCCTTAGTTTAACTATTTGCAGACAGCTGGTTTTACGTTAAAAAAACTAAATGTATGGAGGACTGTATATCTGTTTAAGCACCAGGATTTTATTTATAATTTATAGGGAGAAAAATATTATGGTGATAGATCAGTATCAACTCTAGTTGATTATGCTATGAAGCATGTTAAAATCAGCCATGTTGAACTATGGTCTGGTAACTATAATGATGTAATGAATCGTGATAATGAAGGGAAAAAGTTACCTTGGTTTGTGACATTCTGTGGTGATGGAGGAGGTAATTTCAGTGTTCAATGTTTGATTAACTGGAATTTTATTGCTGACATATTCAACAAAACTGACTACTTAGAATGTGATTGTTTGAATATTCAGGGCCAGTTTTGTGACTTCATACCAGCATTAATATAATTGCAATCATACTTTTGTGTCATTTAGAATTGAATTAGGTACTGTCGTTTGTGTTGATATGTGTTTTGCTTGAACTATCAAGTTTGATTATGGTTTGGGCAACATGTACATTATTATGTATTATCTTCCTGAACTTTTAGACAAATGGGACATAAGTGAGCAGTTGCCTATTTGACTGATATTGTATTAACTGTTTCTCACATAAACTGGGTGTTTTTTTGTTGACCTGGTATTTTATTAATAGTACTTTGGAGAACTGGATAGCATTTTGCTCTTTGCAACACTAAACTGTTGATCCACTAGAATAAAAACCTTTTACAGGACAGATGTTATTCAATGTAGCTTGCATCAACTGAATATTATTGATCTAAAATTTCATACTATAAGATATTATAATTTGAATCTTATGAAAAAATATCAACTGTCCTATAATTGTCTTTTTAGATTGTTTAGAAAGAATGGCTTGCATGAAACTTGCTTCAATGCTGGTAAGTCTTCTAGCAATAGACCTTATTCATTGGCCATATTGAACAGCATGTTACTGCAGTAAAATCTCCAGCTTGACGTCATTAAAACCTCCTTCTCCAATTCCTCTACCGGTAACTAAAAACTAATGATATTTTACATTATTAAAATCAGAGGTGATTAAGCTATTTAATGATACTTTCAGATGAAGTTTACCATCAGGCATTTTCTTCTCTTTGTTTTCACACATAAAAAGAAAACAGGTGAATGTAAGAGGTTGTAAGAACAAACTATGGTATGCTAGAGGGAATATATCATACTATTATGAGCCGACAATAATATACAATACCTTATTTTACTTCTAGGAAGAATTAGTCCAAGTAGTACATGTTGATTGTTATACTAACGAAGATATCTGTGATAATCTAGGCAAAAGATTTGGTACTTATTTTTATTTAGATGGTGAAATAGAAAAAAAGACAGGAATGGTAAGTCAATCAGTAATATAGCTATATAGTAAACTGTAAACAGAAACAGTCAAATATATCTAGATTGACACTTTTACAGAAGAAATATGTTTTCAAATATGGTATAGTTGCCAGGGTAATTGCTTCATAAATTAAGCTTAACTTCTTCTATCCATGAAACTTTAAAGTCTGACTACCAGGTTTCCTTACAAATATGTTTCATGAAAATTAACAAAATGACACTTTTAGATGACTCTAAACATTCTATGATGATATTTGTCAAAAACTACACATAAAATGATAAGAATCTTTTGGAGTAAATTGAAAAATTGAAAAAGGGTCAAAAGATGATAGTGATTCAATTGACATTGTTGAAATGATTCTGATGTTTTAAACTGTAGGAAATAACATCACTGGATGTTCAAGAAGTAGCTACTATTATATTAAAACAATTACCTGATATGGAAAATATTGATGAGAAAACGTTAAAGGTCAGTAATTAAGCTCTCATGGGTTTTGGTTGTGCAGTGTGTAGCCTAATGAGGGTCAGTTTACCTGTATATTAGCATTAGCTTTCTGTTGCCTAGTGCGGAGATCTTGCAAAATAATTTTGTTAGGACAATTCTGTTATAGGCAATATTAGATAATAAAAACAATGGACAAAAAGAAGACTGGTTAATCCAATTTGTTGATACAGAAGAGACTGGCAGTTTAGATCTACGTAAATTACCAGCAATGTTGGTAGACTTTAATGTATGTATTGCAAGTTTTATCTCTATTTAACTTTTTCATATAATTCAGTCGACTAACTAGTCAAAGTCAAAATGTTCCACAAAAAAAGATAAAAAAATTCAATATAATTATTTATTTCAGGTTGGTAGAGTTACCTGTAAAGAGTTATCTTCTCTTTGTGAAACTCTTCATTTAAATAAATTTCCTACTTTCATATTATTTAAACAAACTGGTGGTTTTGAAACTTTTTACGGTAAGCTTCTATATAAGTAGAATGAGCATATAGGGGAAAGACTGAATTTATGGGTGGACAATTGTCGAGGCCCAGATTCAATGTGGCAGCTTCATGGAAAGGACATCGAGTGTCTAAGAATCTGAGTGTCCTCTAGAAAATTTGGAAAATGTTGAATTGAATTGTGCATGTTGTTTAATTTGTTAGAAGTAAGATGTGGTTGTAATTGAGGGCACAAACCATTTTGTGAGGGGGCGGGGAGGAGCACCACTGTCTCTCTGAAGACTGTTTATGGCACACACAAAATGTCATTGTCTTAGGTATATTCTGAGCAAGATTTTATAAGAATAATATCGTTAAGATCTGTATCGGGTTTTTTCCTTCTTGACCCATCAAGAATCTTTAACTGGCCTGCCATTCCATCTAAATTTGCATCCTGAAAGTGATGCACTAGTCCACACTAAATAGATGAAGTCTATGGAAATCTTTCACACTGAATTCTGACCATAGTTAATGTAGTGATAAGTGAACACAACAGGCTCCTGTTTACTGTGATTTTCACAGATTATCATTAACAATTCCCTCATCATTGCTTGTAGGTAGAGTTACTGCTCATGATATAACTGCTTTTGCTGAAGATAGTGCTACATCACCATTAGAGAATCTTGGACCAGGTGATTTTCCAAATAGAGTAGTTCTTAGTCAAGATAATTGGTTTGTTGATTTCTTTGCACCAGTAAGTGATTTTTTTTAGAAACTTTTGAAAATATGACACAGATTTAAATACTGAGAAAGACAATCTGTGCCATAGTTCAATGACACTGTTGTATTAAAGGCTATATTATGACTGACTAGAATGGCTTGGACTTATCAAGATATTGTAAGTTATATTTGTTGTCTGTCTCTAAAAACTCTTTTACTGCTATGTAAATATCTATATTAACCAACCCCATCATTGTAGTTGTGTTTGTACATATCTGTATCAATTCAGTGATATTTGCCATTGCATTTCAGTGGTGTCCACCCTGCATGAAATTACTACCAGAGTTTAAGAGAGCTGCTAAAGACTTTGGTGAAAATGTACATTTTGGTACAGTTGATTGTACAGTGCATGATCAACTCTGTAAAAACGTAAGCTCCATCAGTCCTCCTTTTTTGCAGTCTTTCCAAAAATGACAAGTTATTTAGACTGTGGTCTATTTTGATACACCCTTATGCTGCATGGGAAAATCATATACATCTGTGAATAGATTTGCTTTTGTTCAATCAACACAAAGTACTTTAGGTTTTAGAAAACATAGTAATTTGTTTGGCTGAGAAAAAGACTTCAGAATCATGAAAAATTTAAATAGTCTTGACAATGAGTTATAAGAATCCTTTTATTCTAGTAAAATTTTAATTTTTATAAGGCCACATGAAGTGGGGGGCGTATATTGCCGTTACCCATGTCCGTCCGTCCACAATTGCTCGTAAACACTCTAGAAGACGCAATTCTTGACGGATTTTGACAAAACTTGGTGTGAGTGTTCGTAATCACCCAAGGATGAACCATATTGAAAAAGATAGTGGACCACAGCCATATACGCCCTTCACGGCATGCGGATGGTTAAAACGAAACATCCATCTAAGTTTGATCAAAATCGGTTGAAAAATAGAGTAATAGCATATTCAAGATTTTGGGGCAAGTGAAATAACTGCTTCTAACGGTGGAATATAGCTCAAATTCGAACTTGATCTTCATTTCATGAGTATAACGAGTATGTATACACATACAGAATTTCATTCCATCACAAAATCTAGTTTTTAGAGCATTTACAAGCAAATGTTGACGGACCAACGGTCCGACAGAGTATTTACAAGCAATTGATGTTGATAGGAGCACTTACTGTATAGAGGTTAAAGGGCGATAACTCCTCAAAACTTACTTAAGAGGCCTAAATCTTGAAAAACCTAATGGACGGACAGGGGTCCCGACGATATACGTCCACATAGAGAGATGTGGGCATATAATCAGAAGAATCAAAAATATATAGTATGAGTTATTGCCCTTGTTCTTTAAAACACGTTCAATAAACACTCTAGAAGGCACAATTCTTGATGGATTTTGACGAAACTTGGCATGAGTGTTTGTTATCACCCAAGGATAAAAACTATTAAAAATCAGAAAAATCGAAAAATATTAAGTACGAGTTATTGGCCTTGTTCTTGATAATGTGTTAAATTTTTAGCACGTAACCTCTCCAGAAGGCACAGTTCTTAACAGATTTTAATGAAACTTGGTAATATTATTCAGTATCGCCTCAAAATGTTCAAAAGAAGTGTATGTCTGAAGGTTGAATATTTAATACTGGTAATTGTTCCTGTACTGCCAAATATTTATATATTACCTTACCTGGCAAGCTATCTTAATGCTTATTATAGTATAACATTAGATCCTATCCAACAACTATATTTTACAACCAGAGTAAACCTATACATTATAAAGGACATCATCATGCTGCATCAATGGTGGAATTTTTACAGGTAACTCATTTCTATTTAGTGCTATACAAAGTCTTTTGATTCGTCTGATTTACATAGGTTATTGTAAAGAGAAATGATGACTGGATATGGTGATTGAAGCAGTAAAGAACCAAACGATTTCTAATAATATTTAACATTAAACTTCCATTTGAGTTGTGAAAATTGCAGCACTTTCATGTATATAGTGATATAATTACGGATATCAAGTTATTACGATCACCCTTGTAATGTTAAATTATAGGATACAATGGATCCACCAGTTATTATATTAGATAGAGAATCATTCAATGAACATGTTAAAAATAAACAATCAGATGAAATATGGTTAGTGGACTATTTTGCTCCATGGTGTGGTCCTTGTATGCAGTTAGCTCCGGAATGGAGAAAATTATCCAAGGTAATATTTTGACATAAACATGGGAGGGTAAAAATTGAAGTGAACGAACATGCCTTACATCTGTAGAAACAACTGCAATAGTGTGTACCAGTACATATATTCAAACATTAATTGCTTGTATTAAACATGCTATACAGAAAAGTTAGGTCATCTAGCAGTCTATTTCATCCTATAATCATTTGAAATATATATGAATCTTTCTGCTATAGAATTTATATCATTTAGATGTTTAAAGGATCTAAGAGTGTATTTGTAGCCGAAGTAGATTGTCAAGAATATCATGATATTTGTCAACAGGAACATGTTCAATCCTATCCAACTATGAGACTATATCCAACACAAACTACCAATACCCAAAGATATCAGTACGTCCTTTATTCTCATATACTATTTGAATTTTTATACGCCCACATGAAATGGGAGGGGGGGGGGCGTATATTGCTGTCACCCAGGGTCTGTCTGTACTTCCGTCGGTCCGTCTACAATTGCTCGTAAACACTCTACAAGACACAATTCATGACGGATTTTGACGAAACTTGGCATGAGTGTTTGTTATCACCCAAGGATAAACCCTATTAAAAATCAGAAAAATCAAAAAATATTTACTATGAGTTATTGCCCTTGTTCTTGAAAGCATTCAATTTTTAGCTCGTAAACATTCTAGGTTAAATTTTGACGAAACTTGTTTATTATCCCCCTATTGAAAATAAAAAAAAAATAAAAAAATGTTTCATAGTAGTTATTGACCTCGTATTTCAAACTTAGCTCTCAAATACTAAAAGGTGTGTTTCTTGATTGAATATTTGTCTTCTAGAGTTTTCATGAGCTAAAAATTGAACACGAACAAGGGCAATAACTCACACTCATTATTATTCAGTATTGCCCCAAAGAGTTCAAAAGAAGTGTATGTCTGATGCTAGAATATTTCATACTGGTGATTATTACTGTACAAGCTACAAGTGGGCATATATTACCTTACCTGGCAAGCTATCTTAAACCATAGCCTCCATCATCAGCCTGTTTCATTTAGACTACAGAAAACTGAGGTAGTGCCATGGATAGCTCTGTGTAGTTTTCAGCATCTATGTCATATCTTTTAGGTGTGGTTTAGTGTATCAGCTGACTACTTATCTGAAGAAAAAATCTGTAATTTGGGGATTCAGAATCACCCACTTCATTGAAAGACTGGCAGTATAAGTTTGAATGATGATAGCAATATCATGAAATGAATATTTTGTCAATGTGATCTGTCATTAAATTCATATACATGTTCTTTCAGTATGTATAATGGATGGCACCGTGATGCCTCATCATTACGAGCCTGGGTATATGAATATCTACCATCAAAAGTTGTAACATTGTCTAGAAACAGTTTTCGGGAAAAAGTTTTAAAGAGTGCTGAACCATGGATAATTGATTTTTATGCCCCTTGGTGTGGTCACTGTCAAATATTTAAACCTGAATTTGAAAGGGTAGCAGAGGTTTGTTAATTTTGGTCCATTTTGTTAGAACATCAGCTGTGATTTTGATTATTTTTTTGACTTTTCAGAAAGAGTCTAAAGTTGATTTTCTGATGTTTTAAAGATTCAACATTTTTATTTTGAGAGTTGTGAAATTGAAAATGTTATTATTATCTCCTTGTGTTAACGATTATAGAATTTAGAGGATGTGGCCAAAGCAGGAAAAGTGGATTGCACCAAACATCAACAGTTATGCCAAGAAGCCAGTATCCATGGATACCCAACTGTAAGATTCTATAAAGGTCGAACTGGTTCTTCTGATATGCAGGTAACTCATTTCCATTTTTCTGATAACTGTTCAAATTCACATCATGTACATTTAATGGGCTTTTATGATTTCAAGCACTGGAATATGAAGTTCTGTCCATTTTTAGGTTGAAAATTCTTTTTGCTCAAATTTGTAAAACTATAAACCAAAATCTAGAGAACAGTGTAACTTAACATATCTGAAAGTTTCAACTAAAAAAAATCCAGCTGTTAATTTCAATACTATTTAAAAACATTAACTACAAATTTAAGTAAAATAAACACCTGATTGTCATCTTCATATTTTAAAGATTTCAGCTAAATAATATTTTCAGGTATAATTTACAACATTTTTGATAATAAAAATTTTGCATACTGCCCCTTAATATATTTTATTTTTTTCAGAATTCAAATGGTTGGGATATTAATAGTCAAGATGGGGATTTTATTATAGATTATGTTCTCACTAACAAACGCAACAAGGTAATTTGACATCAATGCATGATGCTATCAAATGAATCATTTATTTATTTTGATCAGAGATTTCTCAAAGACCACCATCACAATCAACTGAATTGATTAATCAGAAAAAAATATAGAAATATCAGTCCAGCAAAGCTATTAATGCAATTCAAACAGTTCAATTTTAATAGTGAAAATTAATATTTTATTTTTATTTTTTTCAGCAAGTGAAAGATGAGTTATAACATTTATGGTAGTATCTGTAATGGTTTAACTGCTGAAAAATTTAATTTTGATGAAATCCTTTTCAATTTAACTAACTGCTAAATAAATGTATTAAAATTCATCGTTTTAAGGATGTCATAAAAATACAATTTAAATTTAAATGTTTTGAAATAAGTGCAATAATTAGATTAATAACAGGAAAAAATGTGTTGATATATAACTTTGAGCATTTAAACAAAATGTGCCATATTGAACAATCCCAGACTTTTAATTTTTGATGGTTACAATTCAAATTAGTTTAAAAAAAATCGATGTTTGATCAATATTGATAATGAGTTTTATGATAATCTGTACTGAAATTAAAGGGACTTTCCGCTTTTACACAAAAATGTGTCCCGTAACAAACTAAATACATCCAACTATTAGTTTTATAAAAAAAGTATTTAAAAACATTGTGTAAAATTTTAAAGTTTGTTATGTTTGTTTGTTTTTGAAAGCTGTTAGGAAAATACTGTATGGATTTAGGTTAAATAAATGTCAAATTATAGGGAAATATATCTCCTACATATTCTGAAGATTTCAACCAATAATATTGCACTAGGTCAAACTGCTTAATTCACAATTTGTACTCTCCGGTTTTAAGTAACCCTTTAAAAACAAACACAGTTTGATCAAGAAGATACATAGATATAAGTAGCAAATTTCAGAAATATTTTCTGTTAAAATTTAAGATATTTTGTTAAGAAAATGTTTCACAAAAAAAGCGGAAAGCCCTTTAACTCAGTCAATACCAGTAAATACAGAATTATCAGCCAAGACAGACTTGGAACAAACACTAGTCAAAATTTAAAACATTATAAAAATTTTGATATTGAATCCCTGTTTTATACATATTTGTACACATTGTCTTATTGTTGTTTATATTGTAATGAAGATCTGAAAATATTAAATTATTTATTTACATTTCCACTTAGAAAATTTTCAATGTTACATATTTCCCTTCCATATTTGTCGATTGAGGGCAGAATTTGAACCGGTTCAGAACTCACCACCTGAGCTGAGAGTATCCATGTTAGACATTTGAGAGCTTGAACGTTCTACATTACTGAAAATGGAATTTCACAGCATTTAACTGTCCAAATGAAATGTCAGAGGATATATTTAGAGGTATCTTTGAAAATTTGTCAGAAAGCCTAGACATTATCAAGAATGGTTGGGTCTATTCTATCAATTTCCTGCTTACCACTGGAGTGAAGGTCAACTCTGAATGATTAGAAGATAAGAAGAATACACTGAGCAATCCTATCACAATCTGCTGGCTAGTAGAATATGATATTTCCAATTGAAGTTGAGTATGTCATTTGACTAGCTTATAGAAAATAGTCAACAATTTAGTCACTATTTACCTTACGCAGCAACATGGTAAAGATGAAAATCCCTTAATAAACTAACAACAGGAAAAAGTATGTACATAAATAAGTTTATTATATAAAATAACAATATATCATTTAATGAAACATCCTTTATAGGTCATTCTACAAATTGGTGTGTTCAGATTTTGAATTCATTAAACCACAACTACGTTTCCCTTATAGACTAGAACAATTTTCCAATTAACTTAGCAACTTATCTGTGATCTGATACATACATGTACCAATCTAATCAAAATACAGACACAGTCCACAACAGAACTTATAGAAGAACCACAAAGCTAAGCATTAAATAAAAGTTTTCATTGCTATACTGTTGAAGGATGTTTTGAAAAACTGTTATCATAAACAATGTTACAATGATACCCATATTCACAATTCCATGATTAACTTTGTTGTTATACACATCATAAGTTAGTTTCCAGGTTATAATTAGCAAAAATGTTAAAAATAGTCAACTTTTCCAAAGCCTTAAAAGAATATTAACCAATGACCTTATAAATACATCATATTTCAACATATACACCATAATACACATACATTCAAATTGATCATTAATCTTACACTAGGTAATTTAACATTAGATTAACGTTTGTGGTGAGAATACAATATAATAGATCAACCATCTGTTATTCTTCAATAGAAGGTGAAATGTTTTTTTGAGGAGTATAATTATGTAATAAGCTCGAACTAGAGTTGGTTTAACTTCAGTGTGCATTATACACAGATTATGAATGACTCATTTTGATGTGATGACTTCCTAACGTAAATTTCTATAATTTTTATCCTTGTAGTGAAAATTTCATATTATGTGGGACTGTATAATTAGATGTATATCACACTGAACATTAATATAATTCGATGTTATTTATTAAGTTGAAGAATTTTCTCTATAAAATATCTCTCAGACATTTTCCAGTACAATATCTAATTCATGCATTGGCCATATTGAATCCAGAACGAGGCTCATAAAGCAAACCTTAATTTGTCTTTAAAGCCTCCTTGTTCAATCCTACTAACTCGAAACTAATCATATTTTACATCATTAAATTTGGAATTGATTTTATTTAATGATACCTTTATGTGAATTTTACATTCACACAGTTCCATCTTGTCACTGGAAAATGAAATTGATGATTCCATATTTCATAATTATCAGTATGCCAATATGCTACTTACTGCCAATATTCTTATTGCTTTTTCTAATAAAACTTGCTGCTTCTTAGCCGCCACATTAGACAATTTAATGTGGACTAGCAGAGGTAAAGAAACAATCCCAGATTTGTGGTAATTTAGTCTATCTTATTCCCAGTTTAAATTTTTAAAATGTGCCTGCATTTTAGCATAAAATATACCATATCTAATTTATGCTTACATCCTTGAAGTTTAGTGTTCCCAATAATATACACTAGCCTTAGTAAAAAACAAATGCCCTGCAGTTTTAAAGTAATTTTCATAATAAATATCAATGCTGGTGAATTGACACATTGTCACCATGAATGGTACCGCATGGTCATGTATCAATATCAGTACTTATCAAAATGCAGAGAAACAAAAGTAGAAGTTCCATTCATTAATATTAAAGCAGTAGTCTTATCAACAGTTAAATACTAGTATTATAAATATTGTCTGAGAATAAACAATATTAAAAAATCATTGAAACTTTTAGAAGGCAAAATCTATTAATTAATCCAAATCATGATACAAATAAATACTCAGCACTGATAAATATTAATTTTTGTCAACATGTTTTTCAACTTTATATAAGTTAAAATAAGAGTTAGCCAACAAGTTTTGATTTCCTTTTTGGGCATAACATTGGATTTAATTAGAATGTACAGTGTTATTTATGTATATAATTGGTAACATTTTTGCAGCTGTGTGAAACTGCTCTTTTATATTTCATGCACCTTATATTCTCACTTCATACATAACATCTATTCAACCTCTCATATTTCTATCTCTCAATACTTGTTGATACCAAACAATCGTACACCATGTAACTGGGGTAACTTAGGAATAAGACTCAATAAGAGAAATGAGAAATTTACAATAAAATGGAAAGAGTCATACTTTGTATAAAAACTTGCCAGCATAAATCTGAAATAAAAAAAAGAAATGGTAAGCTATGTTTAACTGCAAGTGATATACAACATGAATGACAAACAGCATCACAGGGTAAGCTATGTGGAAAAATTTGTATTAACTACCGTTACCAATATGCATGCATAACACAACATACATAATGCATAGCTTTATTACTTACAAGGCAATAGGAACACAAGTAAGAAATTTCTTGGTGTCTGTAAATTGTTGACCAAAATCAATCTGCTCCCATTGTGTTTGTGTTCTAGCATCTCCTTGATCAGCTGTAACCCAAGGAGTTCCTTTTGTTATATGTAGCATAATAAACATTGCCTGCAACAACAACAAAAAAATATTACAATTGTATAAGTTAAACGAGAGGACAATAATGGATTTTGAAATTTGTATATATTCAAAATGAGTAGGATTTTCAGAGACCAATAATTCTAATCTATTTACTTTGCTTAATTCCTAACAATATAAGTTATGTAAAATATCTAACATACCAAATCATGTAGAACATTGGTAAGGGTCCAAGCGAACGCGACACTAAAAGAGGGTATACTTAATAATACAAGATGCCCCATAAATATAATCAACAAGTAGGTCAACCATATTCCTTTACTGTTTAAATAGGAATGTGTTGGATTGGTATCACTATGAGCTACACCAACATTCATTTTAACAGTCTATCAAGGAAATCCTAAAAAATAGCAAAGTACATCAAAATTATAATCAAAACTGTTCCATTTTCCTCAGTTCAACTAGAATTGTCAGATAATTATAACAAGTAACATCTTGACATCCCATATTTTACTTTCATGAAATTCTAAACTTTCATATGCCTGACTGTACATATTCAATGCCTTAATACTAGGCAAGTTTTGTTTACCTTGTAACTTAGTAATTAGTGACTGATAGAATGGAAAATTGGATGGCAGGCCTTTCTGTCGCTTTAAATGTGATTTCCATTTTTAGTTTTCCGTTCTTGTTACTAATTCATTTTGTATGGTATGGTAGACTTTCAATGATAGTATTAATTACTTTTTGATGATGATAAACTAGCCTAGTTTTTAGTATGATGTCATCTCTCAACAGAAGACTTCGAAACAATTTAGTAAGACAACATTACTGACAAGCCAGCGTAGACAACATAGTCACAGACTTTTCGCAAACCGTGTATTTCCTGAGTAGAAAATATCAAATGTAAGAACGGAGACCGCAAATAATTTAGAAACAATTAGATCTACAGCAAATAAAGAATCTTTACATATTTCTTTTTAATTTATTGCATTTGTTTGCGTTTACCTTCACAATCCGGAAGTGTTAATCTACTACAATCATCATAGTGCGCATGTCGTATGAAACATTGTTGACAGATTAACAATCGGAAAAATTTATAAGTGGCATAACATCTAATCCGAATGTAATAGTGATCTTTGAAACTTTTTTCAGTCTTTAATATGTGAACAAAAATATTCTAGATCTTGCGATAGAACTGTATACCGACTGTAAACGGAACTTTTTAAATTGAATTCTGGCAACACCACGAAAAATATCGTCTGCTTTTGAGAATTACTTTCTCAACTTTTAAAAAAATAAAATAATGGTTTGTAATCTTGTTTATTGCATAGCCTAGTACTGTTAACTTTATAATCTTTTTTATTATTATTTCTAACAATACGGGAGACATGGGGCACCCCCACCATACTCTCTGGTCTAAGTAATAAATTTGTGATTGAAATCCTGTAAGGCTTAGTGTTAGCAGTTTATTTTACCAAAAATTACTTCTTTTCCGAAAGTGACATTATACTTATAGGTCTAGATCTATGTGTTTGTTAATATAAAATGTTAACCACTGATATTAATATTAGGCTTATTGTAAAAATGATTTTACAAAGAGGAAAAGTGTGTTATTTTCACGTGAATTTTCTGGGAGAGAAGTGTGTCTTTTTAAAATGTAAAATCACTGGGCCTCATGGACCTGAAGGCATTCTAAGACAAATGGCATACGATTGAAAATTTCATTTTGATATTTTATTTAGGAAATGAGAGAAATGGAGGCGGAGAGGAGGAGACATAAATCTTGGGATTTTCAAGTAAAGATAGAATAAAATTTTTTGTCTTTTTTTCCAGCTGTTCCAGATCTTCCATTAATGTCCCCAATTCCACTCATTTAAAGGTGGTCTAACCTGTCTAAAGGTAAATAAGACCATTTTAAGACTGTCAGAAAAAGGCATAGGTACGGTACTCTACTTTCCTACATACCTACAACCTGTTTTGGTTGCAGTGATTTAGTTTGGAATTGATTTATTTGCAGGAATCTACTTTATCTACATAATTTCAAGTTCAAGGGGAAAAGTCAGTCAAGTCACCCAAATTAGTAGTGAAACTAATACCGGTAGTATTGAAATGAGTGACCAAGTCAAAGAGTCCAGAGAACACACTTATAATATAGATAACATGGCTTAGTAAGTTTAAGTTTATGCTTTATTATTTGAAGTAAAGATCTGTTTGAGTAAATTCTGAAAAAATGCCTTTCTTTGGATTACAAAAGAGAGTCCTGTAAGCCTAGTTAAACTATTGCCTATTGTGTTACATAGGAATAAACATCTAAATATTTTCTGTATAAGTATTGCTGATATAGGTCAATTTCAGGTGTCTTTAACCAACTTCGATATAAAAATATGACATCTGGTCTTCCAGACTGATGTCGATTTATTTCAGGTGATGGGCATTATCAATATATTCTTACATTAGATTTTTAATACCAATGACACATTCTAACAGTGCTTGAATTTCTATAACAACAAAGTATAAAACTAAGATGTAATCTAACAACATAAAGTAAATAAAATGATTTTACCTCATTTTTTAAATTTTTCAGTTTAGGCAAAGAGGGATATAGTAATTTCAATATAGAATCAGAGTCTAATGAAATGAATTGTAACAATAATTCAGAATATATAGCTTCAACCTGTATAGAAGTCAATAGTAGTGATATTCAACAGTCTGATAAAAATTCTAGAAAACGCCAATTCGATGTAAGTTATGCTATTCAATTTTAAATGAAACAGCTGAGAGACCGAGTAGATATGAGTTAGACCCCTTTGCCAGAAAGCTTCTCTGTCCCGTGAATAGTTTGAATTTGTAAACAATAGAGATTATATTTTTTAAATCCAGTTAACAATAACAGGTGAAAGTTTTGTCTTACTCTTTTTTATTGTATACATATATTAGATTTGGTAAAATAGGACCAAAGTGGTTAGTGGTTATCCCTGTCCAATTGGTTTTCTTTCCTTTAATTTTAGGAAGATGGGTTTGTAATTCCGACAACACCAGATATACCACAATCATCAAGTAAAAATGACTTGACATATCCTCCTGGTGAAGGTAAGATCTAATGTAAAAACCATTAGACTTATGATCCTTCTTACTTTTGTGCTCAAATTTTGCTCAGAAATAAGTAAATAATTGTATACTTTAAGCTGAGATATCTAACTATTGTATGATATAATGTATTATTTTGTTTGTAAAGTTTAGGAGGTTTTGGTGAATATTATGTGACGTATAATGATGAAACTACTAATCAACACTTATATAATAATGAAGATCCATTAATAACGAATACTACTCGGTATGAAACAGCTGTTGATTTACTTAGGGGTAGGTGAACATGACATGATGGTGATGAGTTTTACATCCTAGTTTTCTGCTTTTTATACACCCACAAGCAATAACTCATACTCAATATTATTCAGTATCACTCTAAAGAGTTCAAAGAAGTGTATGACTGAAGGTTAAACATTTCATACTGGTGATTGTTACTGTACTGCCAAATATGTTTAATCCAAATCAAAGCTACCAGTGAGTGTATGCCTGGCAAGCTATCTTTAAGTTTATCACCAGGTTTATGAAATAATTTCATGAAATAAAGCACCTTCACAATATCTGGAACAATTATGGTTGAATTGAAGAAAACAATTACTTTCAGATAAAGCTGAAGAATTTAAAATGGTCACGTTAGAAGGCTGCAGTGAATTTGGGTAAGCTTCCAATCTTCAGGTACTATGATATAAATAATCCCATTAATTCTGTGACTGTTACATTTTCAGATGAAAAAAACCCTAAAACAATGCAGAAAAGCACTCTATAATATATGAGTACTAAATTTGATTGAATTAATAATTATTTGTACCACACAAAATGGTCCAGTCAGATGATCCTGAAAATTGATAGGGATCATCTTCTTAATGACATTGACCCACAAAATAAAAATCAAAATAATGAGCTTCGTTTCAAAAACATCTGCTTTTACCAAATATTATTCGATTTTCAATGGGGTTCATCCTTGGGTGATTACAAACAACCATACCAAGTTTTGTCAAAATCAGTCATTAATTGTGCCTTGTAGAGTAATAGTGGATGGACAGATGGACATGAGTTTCATGTGGGGCGTGGGCTTATAAAAAGCAAAAGAATCTATAATGATTTGTTGCCTGTAGAGTGAGCATGAGTTTCACAATATTGTCATTGTCATTATGAAGATGATCCCTATCGATTTTTGTGATATGAAATTTTCCCCTGAAATATTGTCCGACTTGTGCATCTCGTGCTCACTCTAAAGGCTATAATTCTTTAAAGATTCTTTTGATTTTTTATTTTGTAGGTCAATGTCATTAAGAAGATGATCCTTATCGATTTTCAGGATCATTTGATAATTTTTCACCAAAATATCATTTTCTTTCTATTTTCAGAGACAGTGAGAATTTTGAATCATTCTGTGCCTCCAGATTAGATCAACTGATAGCCGATGCTCAGAGTTTAGAAGAAAACTTGAAAAAACAGAAAGATATGCTGAGGCAAAGATTAGAATTTATATCTCGTACCTTACAAGTACCTTGAATAAATACACAGCAGGGTGGCCATATTTATAATACCAAATATATAGACTGGCTAAACTTAACACAGAAAATATCAGATATAAGGAATTTTACATCAACCATATAATTATTTATAACTTGTTAAAATTGTTGTTATTGTTATTAAAGGGTTTTCATTTTTCCTGTTTTTATGACTTTACTATAATAAAAGACCAAAAAGAAAATTGCTAGAAATCTTGCCCTTTTACACAAAAATCTTATGATCCAAATTATTTAGAGTCATATATTAACACTTACATTTTCATGATTACAATGAATTTGTTGCTTAATTTTTTGGGAAAAGGTAGCCTTTATCTGAGTGATGTGCAAATCAGGAGTTGAAGAAGTGTAAAACTGTAGAAAAAAAAAACAATCTAAGCATGTACTGATTATGACTTTATTTTCTTAATTATAAGAATGAGTCAGAAAACTGAAGTCTTCATTATGAGGAGTATCTAAATTTCTATGCGGCACATATGACTTCACTTTTGATATTTTTTCTTTAGCTGAAAATATTAATGTAATGTCAAGACCAAAAGTAATGGAATTCAAACTACTAGAATAATTCATGATCAAAGTAAATTTAAGTGTGTTATTTCCATTAATTGTATACTGATAACCTTTGTAGATATATTCTTAGAATATTGGATTTTTAGAATTTGGTTTTATTTTAAACATTCTTTACCTTGCACAATCATTTTTACAATTTCTGTCTTAAATAATCTGTTAAATTTGTGTTTCCTGGTCAATTCTGAAAAGTAAATAAGGCACTGTCAAATTTAATTGATTTTTCAACAGTGAAGAAGAGCTAAAGTAAGGAATATTTACCAGAAACTAAACTCTCAAGTTCTTCTTTTTCCTGATTTTTCTCCTCTGTTAATTTCTCTTGTAAACTTTTAAGATATCTACAAAATAGAAAACAAAACAATTTTACCTTTAGTTCTCAATGTTTCATTTAGTGTTATCTTATCTGTAATAAAATAAATTTTATGTCCATTTTCAGAGGCAGTATTCTTTTAAGTGTAGCAGAAGAGATCAAAATTTGGCTCCAGAACAGTCACTGAACACAACTTGCACTATGTGAAACTGAGCATCACATCAATGATCCCCGTGATCCAAACTCCAGTACTTAGCTCTGTAATTCTGTTGTCAACTACTGGCCCTCCTGCAATGTTCATTACCAGTCAACGGTTAAGATCAAGATGCAGGACAGTGGCCTCAAGGAGTTTTAGAGAATAAGCTCAAAACAAGTGGTTGCCTAGCAACATCCCTGATAAATTTTAAGTATATCACAGATGATCAAATCGTACCAAAATCTAATTTGTCTAAGACATTGATGATATAAACAAACACAAAAATTTTTATAACCTTCTGCTATAAACTGTCACCTCCATCGCATTAACAAGCCAACAAATTTTGATACATTTTTATTAATTCAATAATTCAAATTCCATTCATCAAAAAATCTTCAATTTTGAACTTGACCAAGATATCATTAAAAATCACACCAAATTTCATTTAAATTGGATGCAAACTAGTCTTAATTGTTTTCTCAAACAAATTTTGACACATTTTTGCTTAGTCAACAGCAATAACACTAAAAATGCTCATCAAAAGATCGTCCGATTATTAAAATTAGATAAAAATTGTAGCCTTTATTGTGTTCACAAAGCAACTGTGGTCAAACAATACAAACACTATGAAATAAGCGTTCCCAACTATCAAATATTCATAACAGGATTACTGTACGTGCAAGGCAAGACATCTGCACATTGGACTCGTTTCAAAACAACCAAATTGGACCAAAATATTATGCATGGCTTTGTATATCAATATTGTATAAGAAATCCTACTTGTTAAATGGAAACAACAGGAATTACATTATTTACTAAATATTGACAATTCAGGTATACGCACATATACAATCATGTAACATAATTATTTTCAGTCTTATTAGTCTTCAATATTAAATAAAGATAGCTTGCCAGGTAAGGTAATATACGCCTACTGGCAGCTTTGATTTTAAACAAAAATATTTGGCAGTACAGTAACCGAATGAAATATTCCACCTTTTGAACTTTTTGAACAATCGAGAATTTTGTGCTAAACGGCAATAACTCATTAAATATTTTTTTGATTTTTGATTACAAACAAGGTTCCCTCAAAATTCGTCAAGAATTATGCCTTCTAGACTGTTTACAAGCTGAAAATGGAATACATTTTTAAACTAATACTAAATATTTTTCTGTTTTCCTGATTTGCAATAGGACTCAGTGTTTACAACCATTTCAAGAACAAGGAAAATAACTGATAAATATTGTTCGATTTGTCTATTTATCAATAATGTTCATTCTTGGGCGATTACAAACACTCATATCAAGTTTCGTCAAAATCTGTAAAGAATTGTGCCTTCTACAGTGTTTATGAGCAATTGTGGATGGACGCCACTATACGCCCATATGTGGGTGTATAAAAACCACAATTTCTTACCTACCTATGTTCACGTCCATTATCAACTTGAATAGCTTTAAGATCTAACAGAATTATTTCCAATTGTCTGCTGATTTCTTTACACTCCATTATATTCAGCTTTGCTTTTTGTTCATTTCTTTCCTGCAGGGGTTGTGCTGGAATAAAACTGCAGAAAAGTATTTCCTAATGATGATATCCAAATTTTAACCCTTTAATGGAGGTACAAAACTATTGTGATTTTTTTCTTACATGGTTCTGGATGCTGCAAAAAATTATGCCCCAGTTTACGTTGCATATTTTGCAATATTTATAACATGACAGTTTAGGCATCAAGCGTTGCATAATAATGTTTGTACCTTGATAATCTAAACATGATACCCTCAACTTGATTATTAACTTTTTTTAACAGTTGTCTCATCAGTTCATACTCCCCCTTCAATCTACTGGCCGTTACCTGTAAAAAATTATGTAGTTATAAATGTGTACTAGATCAAGACAAACCATAATAGCACCTGTTTTGCTAGTGATTTTCTTTTTTTTTTCTCATGTCTATTCTGTAGTTCAGCCATGTACTGTGCTTTTTACTACATATTCACAGTCCAGCATTAGTCCTTCAGTGTGACAGTTCATGACAGCCAATCAAATCGTGGAAGGCTAGTTATGTCTAGCTAGAGTGCTAAAAGAATTCAACTAGTGTCTAGGATATTACTTCACACTGACCAGTGGCAATAGTGACACTGTCAGTGTCAGTCACTGAATCCGACAACGGAACCTCGACACCGCCAGATACCAGATTGATCCGAAGATACCAAACCAAACCATCCATCTGTAGCCATCTGCAAAGTGGCAACCAGACTCCGGACCAACAATGTACTACGAGACCATCAGTTTAACGCCATTAAATGTCGCTGCGGCCACGTTGCCACAAGGTTGCATGTCCTCATTCAATGCACTGAAATAAAACCCACTCGTAAGCCACTGATAGAGTACCTGGAAACCAACGGCATACCACTCACCATACAGAATGTTTTGGCTCCACCCACACCATCCAGGGCCGAGTTTCACCGATATGTCATTTGACCCGCCCAGATCTAACAAAGAACCAACAACCAAACCAACAACACAGAATCATCCAATTTGAACGAATCCAACTACCAACTACTACGACTACCAACAACTACCTAGTTTGCGATATCAGCATCCGCTGGAAGTGAAGGTTAACTTGTCAACTACCTACCTACAAACTAACTGTCATTCGACCCGACCAGATCTAACGAAGAATCAACAACCAAACCAACAACACAGAATCATCCAATTTGAACCAATCCAACTACCAACAACTACCTAGTCTGCGATATCAGCATCCACTGGAAGCGAACGTTAACTTGTCATTTACCTAACTACCTACCTACAAACTAACTGTAAGTGAAAAAGATAAGAGATTTACATTGAAGATACTTACTTTATTTTGAAAACTAATTTGATCAAGGCCAATGTTCATATTTTGCGCCACATCCTCCATTTTCAATTTTCTTTTTTTTGTCACGTGACGTGGTTAAACCATAGAACTGTAACTGGTTTAACAAAACTTGAGTCACTTCACTCGCAGTTCTATAAATACATGAAAGTCCACATCCAACGTAGTGTGAGGTGAAAATAGTTCTTTAGTTTTTTGCTTTATATACATGGAATCAATGATCAATATGAAATAATTTATAGTTTAAGTTAGTAAGTTTTCATTACTTCCCTTAGCAGAATCTTCTATTTTGAAAATCGGAAATATGTTTAAAATTGGCGGGAAACATAAAATGAAAGTAGAGCTACCTACTAAAACTAAAGGAAACTTTTTTTTTTGCTCCAAATGCCGCAGTGACCTTTGCTATTTTATCGTAAAGATACCGAAGCACTGTAGTCAACCTGTAAGAAGGAGCGTTGCTTTTACCCATTTACACAAATTTATCAGAATACTAAAAAGTAGAGTAGATCTTTCTTTTTGTGTCTCATTAATATTACATAGAACAGTGGTGTAACCTATTTTCGTGGATACAAGGATTCAACATCGAATTTCGTCAAAGTTAAAAATAAAATAAAATTTTTATGTCCTAGTTGTCTCCTCAGATATTCTACAAAATAATTAAAATTGGTTTATTTCGATTTTCTTTATGAATCCTTCACTTTAACCCATATTTCATGAGCAACCAACTCGGCAACAGCGGCAACACGCGTCACCTATTTTCGTGTACAATGTTTGGTCTATAAATAAGTCGAGAAAAACACGTTGTATGGATAACGGGTGGTATAATTAACTTCTCTTAGTATTTATCTTTAATATCAATTCATTATAACTAGTGACAATTCCTTCAAAGAACCACGATTTAAAAAAAAAATAGTGACTGACATAATAAGATACGTAGCGTGATTTATTGCTAAAAGTCACTGAAACAACATAGGAATATGGTCCACTTTGTGTTCCATAGAAATTTTCTGCTGACACGGAATCCGCTAGTTGATCACGTGATTTCATTCGTTAGACTACATTCTAGCAGACAACACTTGGAATTCCGATTACCGCTTGGGATTATAAGGAAATTCGGCCGTTAAAAAATGGTGACGTATCTACTAGCTGATATTGTACAGAAAACCCATGTTTATCAAAAAAAAACTAATGCGAAGGTCGCTCATGTAAATTATTAATCATTTCCGGAAATCCACGAATAATAGGTTTCCACGAAATTAGGTTACTTGACTGTAATCGTTGTTTTAACCAATTTTTATCCTAATAATCTGCTTTTAAGCCGATATAGATATTTCAAATTATGCAATAAAAATCAGCTTGTGCTACTTTTAGTTTTAGGTGAAGAGAAAAAGCACAGGGTAAGAAGAATTCACCATGGGTAAGAAAATTAAAGTGAAATCACCAGCCAAGCCATCAAAAGAACTAAAAGTCATAGATGACAACCCAACTTTTATGGTTCAGAATATACTGAGAACTAAACTAGCTCAGTTTACACTACCTGATGATTTAACTGGCCTAGAGAAAGAAAAAAGGTATGTTTACAAAGTTGGCTTGAACCATATAAGCAGGAAAGTAGACTAGTTTTCTACCCACTTGTGGATGCAAATTTGAAGAGTTGCATTGATTAACTATACAAAATAACATGATAATATAGAAATTAACTCAACATATGAACATTTATCATCATTTTTGTAAGAAATGAGTAAGCTTATTTAAGAAACATATTTTTGCAAACCTCCTGCTCTCAAAAGTGCTATGTCTTCTCTTTTATTTCCAGTAAATTATATGATTTGATAAATAGAACAGCATCTACAGGAGAAAGTAACTCTGTTTTAGTTATTGGACCTAGAGGAGCTGGGAAATCATCAGTATGTATCAGAATTTTATTAAAAGATTCGTACTTTTAAAAGATAAATAATATAAATTTCAACAGACATGTTGGCACATATAAAAGGGTTTCTCATCTGCATTAAACTCTTCACAGTCCACCCAGAAATCATAATTGGTAACTATCAATTAGGAATAGAAGAGCAATATTATGTGGTAGAAAATGTATAGTTAGACTATTACTCGTTTTAAATAACTACAGAGTATTGAATAGAACCATATTGTAAATTTCAGCTTATAAGAAAAGTTCTAAGTGAGTTGAGACAACAAAAAAATTTCTCAAAAAATTTACTTCAAGTCCATTTAAATGGTAAGTTAAAAGACTCCCACAGATACAATGGTTCATCAACTTTCAGTTTGACTGTAGGGACAACTCGGCCCACTTTTTATGACTAACTCAGCCCAAACATTTTTTCTTTTATTTTTTATGACAAACTCGGCCCTCTTTTTACTGGACTCAAACCAAATAAGGGTTATTTTTCATGAATTTTCACGAGACTTGGACCAAATAATGATTATTTTTTATGTCAAACTCGGCCCACTGATGCAAACTGGGACCACTCATATTTTATACACAAATTGAAAGTAGAATGCTGAGGACAACTCAAGGGTTCTATGTTAAAAGAAAAGACGTAGGATGGTCCTGAAAAGGACCATTTGTTATGTTGTTCTACATTTGAATATAAATACGTATTTGAAAGATTTAATCACTCTTTAATGAGAGTTTTGACAAGGGCTGTTTGCATGGCCCTAAAAAGAGTTGTTTAGATGGTCTAAAAGGAATGTCCAAGGGTTCTGACTACACTCGCACCACACTTCTTCAGCAGTTGGTTGGTGCTCATACTAATCTCACTGTAAGCCGACCATAACTGGAATAACTTCCCTTGGATGGTGCGGGTCTGCTTTCGTTGGTATCGTTTTTGTCAAGTTAATGAAAAAGCTTGCAGTATTTATACAAATGTTATACAATGTATTGCCGTTTGATTTCTATCAGGTTTGCTGCAAACAGATGACAGGATAGCTCTTAAAGAGATAACTAGACAGTTACAACTTGAGAATACAGTGGGAGACAGAGTATTTGTAAGTTTTTAATCTTCTTTGTTATTACTTTAATCGTTTTGTTTCATTATGAGGTGAGGTATAACAATTACAACAATGTTAACTTGATATTGAAATCATCAAAATCACCGTTTTGACACCTTGAACTTCATCACTTATCAAAGATGTATGTGTTTTTTTAGGGGTCATTTTCTGAAAATTTACAGTTTCTTTTAGATGCATTAAAAGCAGGTAAGAAATTATTCTGTTTAGCCTTTTATGATCATTAATTTTGTCATTTGGCATTGTTCAAACAATTTATATTAGGATGCTTAGTGAATGCTAGCAAAGCCATGAGTCAAAAGACAAAATCCATGACAATTGTATAACAATTTTTTAATAAATAACCAATTATTAGTTATTTCAAGCAACCAATTTCTATCAGTCTAGGAAGTAATTTAAATTCTTGTCTTATTTCAGGAGATCAGAAGAGTAAGCCAGTGTTATTTGTTTTGGATGAATTTGATTTATTTGCTCACCACAGAAATCAGACATTACTTTATAATTTATTTGATATATCACAGTCAGCACAGACACCTATTTGTGTTATTGGTTTAACTTGCAGATTGGTAAGTACCATTATACAACTTGTCGATTAGTAATCACACTAATGAAAATGACTAATGAAACTCTTGAAATTGAAAAATTTGACTGATTGACTTAAGACTTGACAGAAGTGCCATTTTGGGGTGTTGATTTGACTCTTGAATATATGTAAAGTCTTCAGAAATGCTAGAAATGTATGAAACTAGCATGATTCCTTCAAAGATATCTTAAACTAGGAATTTCTTTTCCTATTTCTATAGATGTCTTATCCATGTATGGCAGTGTCTTAAAGAGACAGGTAGGCCATTTTTTTCACCAATCATACTTTAGTCTCAGAAACTGAATTGTTAGTTAAGCAAATCAGTTATAGTGTTCAAAGCTCACCGTCGAAATTGGAGCCTTCAAATGCATGTGTCCAGAATTATCTACAATTGAATGTTAAAATGACAACTCATCAATTTAAGATTTTCTTTAATATATAAAAAAGACATATATAGGAAAAGTGAGTAAAATTCCTAGTTTGAAGAATTTTTAAAGGAATTATATGATTTCCATACATTTCTAGTACTTCTGAAGACTATACTTACATATATTCACTATTAAAAAGTCAGTGAGCTGTGAACATTATATACTGATTATATTAGCTGAAAAATTTATGTTTCTGAGATTAAGGTCTGATTGTTAAAAAAATGGTGCATCTGTCCCTTTAAAGTAGATTTTCATTAGATGCTGGCAAGAATATTATCCTGTAAAAATACAGGCCTATATTTATTTGAAAATGATTGATTTTTATTGTAGGATGTTATAGAGTTATTAGAAAAAAGAGTAAAATCCAGGTTTTCTCACCGACAAATTCATGTTTTTAATAATTTAACATTCCAAGACTACTGTAAAGTGTGTAGAAACCTGCTTTATTTACCAACAGATTTTAAACATGAATCTTATTCACAGATCTGGAATTCGCATATTGATGTAAGTATATATATACTTGTTTCCAACATTTTGAATTCCTTAGATGATCTTGATATGCATGCTTCTTGGTGCCCTTGTGGTGCTCTGGCAACTGTGTATGGCACTTTTGTTATATATTATGATACATTACAATAGCAATGGGAAGAAGACCACAGTTTCCTCAATGTGTTTTAGGAATTACTTGAAGAATCTGTTGTACAGGATGTTTTAAAGAGACAGTACCATTTAAATAAAGATGTCCGTGGCTTACAAAATTTGCTGGTAGGTATTTATCTTTGGACGATGAAGACAATTTGAAATAGTTAAAATATGTTTAAATTATCCTATTTAGATTTAATTTGATACGCACATTGTACATTGATGAGATTTGGTTGTGCATCCGTGGGTATATTTTATCAAGTACCCGATACAGCAAAGTTTTTTCTTTTACTATTTTAAGATAGATCCCGTTTGTAAACTCTCTGAATTAAACCCCACATTGACAACCTCTGGTATAGTAGATTCATTTAAACAGATAACTACTGATTGTAAAGCTGCAGTGTTACATGGTAAGCCAGCACATTGATTTACATATTACAGTACATCAATTAACATTTTTAACTGCAAAATATTAAGTAATACATTTAAACACATCTGGTAAAATAATTTTGCTCCTGGCTTAACAACAACCCAGATAATTGCACAACGGCATGGCTGTTATGCCTTTTATCAATTAAGAAATTTGGTGTCCATGTTTTAATAATGCACCATGAATATCTATTGTAGGTATATCTATATTAGAATTATGTTTAATTATAAGTATGAAACATTTGACAGATATTTATGAAGGGGAACCATTTAATTTTGAAATGGTCTACAGTGGTAAGTACATTTTAAAGTAGTCTTCCTGGCATATATATACAACTAACAGGCTAATTTTGAGACAGTTTTTCTCTTTTGATTGGTCTGATGAAGACAGGAAACACTGTGGTATGCAATGTGGCATAGGCTTAAATTAAATTTTTATGGAGTTTTTTAGGAGTATAAAACAAGTTTTAAAAGTAATAATGTTTGAAGTTTATACCCACAAAAAAGGTGACTTTTAACTTAATTTTATTATTACCTTTTTCATCTAATTGTGTAAACATTTTCTGTTTATAATGTTTCATTTCAATTTCAGAATATTTGAAATTTGCTAGAAGAAAATCAGGAATGCAAATATTTGAAAAACCAGTAGTTCTTAAGGTATGTTTATAAATTACTCTCTGATGGTTAAAAAGATGATCTTAGCTAGAACTGATTTGTCAGTGTGTATTGATAACTCCAGCAAGTAGTGCTGTTTATTAATTTCATTTTAAAAATTCAGAATTTTGTGAACTTGTGAGATTGCTTTTTCAATGTGGGGGGGACCATGATTTATAAAAAAAAAAAAGGGTCGGACCGTAGCTGCGAATTCGATTGCAGAGCATAGCGGCATGACAACATTTCAGTTGAGCTGTTGACACCATTTTTTTTTTATAGCTCTCAGAAATATTATAGAAAGAAAGGCACCTTCTTGCATGTTACTGAATTTTCCAGTCATCCAGTGCGAATATGCGAATGATAAAATTCATTTCGTGTGCCCCTTCGTAACAACGCTTCTGTGAGTGGAGATAGGTCACCTTGTCCAACCCCCCGTGGTCTGAACTATTTTTTAATGCTTCGTTCGAACAAACTAAGATAATGTTTAATTTTCAGGCATTTGAACATCTGATGGCTTTAGAGTTAATAAAGAATTTAGATAGTGGTGGTAGTAGAATACAGAAAGAATATAGATTAATGTCTTTATTAATACATCCTACACAGATTATAGATGCTTTACAGAAATATCCTAATTGTCCTACCGAGGTCAAACAATGGGCTATAAGTGCTCTAGCTTAAAGTGTTGAAAAACACTTGTACTGACTGAACAGTTTACTTGACCTTCTCTATTAAGCTATCTTGAAAATAAGAGAACCTCAATACAATACATAAGTTAATATATTAGTCTAGAAAATAAATGAACACTGAATCAACATATCAAATGTCTGATTCATATATTCTTTTCTATTTGGACAGTGATAGAAAAGAAGTGCATTGCCCATGTCTATCAACATTTCTCGTCCGGATGATAAATGCAAAATGACTATATTAAAAGTAGTGTTGAAACGGTTAATCAGTTAACTGATTTCAGGTAGGATTTCACAGGTAACTTGGTCTGATTTGAGATGATTGACAGTCAATTTTAATAGAAGATAAATGAGCATTTTTGACAGAAAAGACTTTAAACTGGGTTTTTTTCAGTAGTAAATAAACATCAAAAACCAGTGTTATTTTTGTTGTTTGAATATTTGAGAGGTTTATTATGATGGTGTATGAATTGCGTTGCTTTTTGCTCATAGAACAAAAGGTTTTACTTTTATTAACTCTCCTCAGATTGGCTGTTTCTGCTTGTCAATCAGCTTCAAGCTTATCAATATTCCTGAGAATTAATTGCAAAAATAACATACACTGATTCCACAACATAAAACTGACCCATTAATACACGACAAAAACACTTCCATGTGGGCGTATATTATTCATTCATTTATATTTTATGTGGGCGTATAAAAAGCGTCAAATTTGGCTTGTACGCATGATAAAGACTACAGTTTTTATTTCATCACTTAAAAATTAAGAGGCTTGACCTACAATACATTAAAAAAATAGATTCAGCATATGTTGCCTTGTTCATTTCTGATTTTTTTTTTTTAAATAGAAGTTACAAATACAAGCAGTAGGCCTGAACTTATGTCAGCTTTAAAAGGCACAAACAGTTATATAATTTTCATATATCATTTATTTACAATTTTTTCAATGAAATAACAAAAAACCACAACATTAGCACTTTATATCTCAAGTAATACCATTCATGATTATATTTGAATTGTAAACCTTTATTGGGCAAAAACTTTATATTGGCAAAGATTTTTTTATTGCTGTCATGTTAGTTTTTCTTGGTTATAATGCTATCAATCTTAAAAGGGACACCAGTACGAAATATTCAACCTTCAGTCATACACTTCCTTTTGTGGCAATACTGAATATTATTACCAAGATTTGTCAAAATCCGGAATATGCCTTTAAGTATTTACAAGCTTAAAATTGAAAGCATTTCAAGAACAAGGTCAATAACATATGCAGAACATTTTTTTGGATTTTCAATAGGGTTCATCCATGGGTGATAAACAATTTACCAAATTTGGCAAGAATGGTGCCTTGTAGAGTGTTGACGAGCTAAAAATTGAACGTGTTATGAACAAGTGGATGCCTAGCAAGATACGACCATATCAGTATCTCAAGGGTAGGCACTAATCTGTGGCAAATAGTACCAAATATCTAAAGACATTGTTGATTTCAACCAACACAAAATTATATTGCCGTTGAAAGATAGAGGCTACAGCTTTTATCCAATCTTGATGACCCCCCCCCCCCCCTTTTACAGTTGTGTGTTTAAACATCAGTCAACATGTCAATATGTAACCATTTTCACTAGATGTAGATCTTCATAAACTTTAAATTGTATCACAGAAATTCAATATAGTTTCCATTCATGCTGATGCAGCCTAAAAAGATATTAAAAAAATTTGAATCTTAATTGATGACTAAGCTTACCCTGCTAATGACACCTGCTAGAGCACATCCCATTTATCATAATTTCCTTGAGACAATGAAAAAGCTAAATATTCCATATTTATTCCTACCTGCTGAGTTCCCAATGATAAGTATTCTGGAGTAGTAGCTGACTGATACTCATCTATTAACTGTTGTAACACTTCTCGTGAATTATCAAACTCATCTAAACTGTCTTGAAATATCCTCTCTTTACGAAACTGATCCATAAATGCCTCTCTTTTACGTAGTTTGTCAAACTGCTTTAGTGCTCTTTCAAATAACTACAAGCAGAATGCAGGATAAATGTTTTTTATAAGGTTTTGGTTTGTAGTTTTCTTAGAAACAAATCACTGGCAAATTTAACTTCTAATTTGGAAGTAGAAATTTAGACTTTTAAAGGTATTGTAAAGAGATTTTCTAAATTTTGTATATGTATCAGGACATTGACAGCATCAATTTGCACCATTCCAATTGTCAATCAGACTTGTGTGGTTCCTGCAAATCTATTAAAACTATGTGTTTGATGACATCACAAAGGGCCTCATAGAACAAAGCATATTTTGTGACTAGTGAACTGCTTTTTTATGGAATTGCAGGAACCACAGACGTCCGAATGAAAATAAGTATGCTGCAAATTGATGCCCTATTCAAACAAACAAATCCTAACAAATTCAATTCTGAGTAACAACAGAATACTTTGGATGACATACTGTAGAAAATGGAAAATAAAAATAACTTACTGAACATATACTGGTATGATTAGCTAACATTAAACCACTAACACGATGTGAAGTTTGTACATAAGGGGATTTACGTGACAAGGCAACCTGTATACTAGCTGGTCCCCATGGAATAAACTGAGCTAATTTTCTTTCTCTTATTCGTTGTAAACTTTTATGAACCTGAAAAACAAATTAACTTTGTCATTTTAATATTCTTTTTTTTTTTTTTTTAAACTAAAATCATCTTGTGTCACATGTAGTATTGACATAGACCAAACAAATACAATCTCATCAATGTTTATAACTCCAACCCAACAGACAGCACAACAGCTATAAATATATTTGTTATTGACAGAAGTGAAGAGAAATATAAGGCTGATGTTGATTGGTTATATACTGACCTGTGTAGGATCAACTTCTCCTTGTATGATATTTAATATAGATATATAACAGTGATTAGCCTGTCTATGGACTGGAGTTGATACCATCATATTTTTAGGTTGAAGTAATCTTCTCATGACATCTAAAACTGTTGTTTTTCTCACACTAGCAACCTACAACAAACTAGATTGTAATCTTGTACTATTAAGTGGAAAACTGTAGGGCTAGAATATAGAACTGATGGAAATGTGAGCTAGTTACCTGAGAACTGGTAGTTAAAGGTGTATAACCAGTCATTAGGAAATGTAATCTTGGAGTTGGAATTAAAGAAGCAATTAAACCAATCAAATCATTATTCATGTAACCAGGGTAACGAAGGGTTGTGGTACTTGTTGACATAACAGTTGAAACCTGTAATAATAAGAAACTTTTCTCATAGAATGAATTATATTTTTTTGCAATTCAAGTTGCTTTTTTTCTTTTTTTCAATCTAATTAAAGGAGCATTATGCGAAAACAATGTAAATTATACCTGAAAATCGCACAATAGCTTTCTGCCCCAAAAAGCATATACAGGTTAGAAAGTTAGTAAACCTTTTAAATAATTTTGGCGTTAAAAAATTAACAGCAGGTTTTTTTAAGTTAAAACTTACAGTTGAGTCTAGGGACACATTTCTCTAAATTTGGTAAATAGTTTTCATAAGTTTTAGCAACAAAATATTTAGACCTACTAAAAACAGAATGACCTTTTAATATGAAAAAAAAGCTTTACATGGGTCAGAGTTAGGCCCAATACACAAAGACATGGTCCTGTCTAACATTCAGCCCATGGTATTATTGAAAAATGTGGGAAATTCCTTATTTTGATCCCATTGCCTTTAGCCAATCCTATGGAGTCCATGTATTGCAGCATTAGGGATAATGTATATGATATACTTTACTATAATATAACATACCAACTGGTTAACCTGACCAAATGTAGGTGTATCAATATGTAATCTATCAGCTGCTATACGATTTAAAGCTGTATTATCTAGAACAACCTATAACAGACAACATACTGATACATTCAGCTGAGTATGACTGCTTTTTTTCTAGTACAATGATATAGAAACAGCTTTCACCTATTCTGTTATGTAGATTGACATTAAAAGGCAAAATATTCGCTTCATCATTAAAACGTAAAATCTATTTTGCTGAAGGAATTCGAAGGAAAAACTTCTTACCACACAATCAGCATTTTGAGTTAGCCGTTTTAATGTTAAAATAGAATTATATGGTTGAACAACTACATCACTGACTTCATCTATATTAGGAAATACAGAATAGGTCTGTATCAACTTCTTAGGAAACCTTTATCAAAGAAAATTACAACATTCAGATAGTCAAATATATTAAATTAAACAAAACCATTTGATTCCAAAAGTGAAGCCGGCCCTACACTACACGATTTTCCATACAATTGTGTACATTACAACATGCCAAGACATCATAGAGCAATCATATTGAAGTGTATTGCAAGCAATCGTGCTTTCTAAGCCCTAACATTACACCACACATAAAGCAATGTCGCAAGCCAGTTTGCGTCATCAACACTGACAAAGATAGCTTGCCAGGCAAGGTAAGATACGCCCACTACCAGCTGTCAGAAACAAAATCTTTAGTGGCTTAATAATAAATTTTCAAATAATCTTAACATCATCCATAAGTCAAGGCAAAAACCTGAAACAGTTCATCAAGTTATCATGAAAATCAAACATGAACAATGTCTCATCGCTGTACACACAAGGGCAATAACTCGGAAACTGTTGATTCGATTATTACCAATTTCTAACTTGACCAAGATCTCATCATGCATATCTAGTTTTATCAAGATTGGATAAAAACTGTAGTCTCTATTGTGCCTGCAAGCTGAATTTGACAAGTTTTTATTAAGTCAAGGGCAATAACTCCTAAACCCTAAATCCGATTGTTACCAATAACGAACTCGAGTGAGATCTCATCAATATATACATGCATACCTAGGTTCATGTCGGTTGGATAAAAACTGTAGTTTCTATCGTGCCTACAATCGAAATTTGATTGGTTTTTACTAAGTCAAATTTAACACATATTTACTAAGTCAAGGGTAATAACTCTGAAACCGTTCATCCGATTATTACCAATTCCCCACTTGACCGAGATCTCATCAATTTATAGATGCATACCAAGTTTCATCAAGATCGGATAAAAATTGTAGTATGCATCAAGATCGGATAAAAATTGTAGTCTCTATCATACCTACAAGTCAAATTTGACTAATTTTTACTAAGTCAAGGGCAATAACTCTGAAACTGTTTATCTGATTATTACCAATTTCGAACTTGACCGAGATCTCATCAATATATACAGTGGTGTAACCTATTTTAGTGGATATAAGGGTTCAACACCGAATTTCGTCAAAGTTAAAAAAACGAAAAAAAAAATGTATGTCTTAGATGTTTCCTCAGATATTCTACAAAATAATTAAAATCAGTTTTTTTCGATTTTCTTTAAGAATCCCTCACTTTGACCCATATTTCATGAGCAACCAACTCGGCAACGGCGGCAGAATGCGTCACCTATTTTCGTGTACAATGTTTGATCTATAAATAAGTCTAGAAAAACACGTTTTATGAATACCAGGTGGTATAATTAACTTCTCTTAGTATTTATCTTTAATATCAATTCATTATATTCATGACAATTCCTTCAAAGAACCACGATTTAAAAAATAATAGTGACTGACAAAATAAGATACGTAGCGTGATTTATTGCTAAAAGTCACTGAAACAACATAAGAATATGGTCCACTTTGTGTTCCATAGAAATTCTCTGCCGACTCGGAATCCGCTAGTTGATCACGTGACTTCATTCGTTGGACTATATTCTAGCAGACGACACTTGGAATTCCGATTACCGCTTGGGATTATAAGGAAATTCGGCCAATAAAAAATGGTGACGTTTGGTAATAAGTGAAATCCGCCATTTTGTATTTGTCAAAGTATACATTAATACATTTTACCTTGCTTGAAACTACTGGATTCATTCTACTAGCTGATATTGTAGAGAAAACCCATGTTTATTAAAACAAACTAGCGGAGGTCGCGCAAGGTCGCTCATGTAAATTATTAATCATTTCCGGAAATCCACGAATAATAGGTTTCCACGAAATTAGGTTACTTGACTGTACATGCATACTAAGTTTCATCAAGATTGGATAAAAACTGTAGTCTCTATCATGCCTACAAGGCAAATTTAACACATATTTACTAAGTTAAGGGCAATAACTCTGAAACCGTTCATCCGATTATAACCAATTTCAAACTTAACCGAGATCTTATCAATATTTACATGCATACCAAGTTTCATCAAGATCGGGTGAAAACTGTATTCTCTATTGTGCCTACAAGGCAAATTTGAAGCATTTTAACTAAGTCAAGGGCAATAACTCTGAAACAGTTCATCCGATTATTACCAATTTTGAACTTGATCAAGATAGGATGAAAACTGTAGTCTCTATCGTGTAAAAAAAAAGGCAAATTTGACGCATTTTTACTAAGTCAAGGGCAATAACTCTGAAACCGTTCATCCGATTATTACCAATTTCGAACTTGACCGAGATCTCATCAATATATGCATGAATACCAAGTTTCATCAAGATCGGATGAAAGCGTTTTTAAGAACAAGGGCAATAACTTGGTTGATAACACAACACTCACACTTCGTCAAAATCCATTAAGAATTGCAGCTTTTAAAGTGTTCGAGAGCGAAAAATTATACAAGTTTTCAATAACAAGGGCAATAACTCATACTAAATATTTTTCTGATTATCAATAGGGTTTGATTACCATCAATCATACAAAGTTTCATTAAAGTCAGTCAAGAATTGTGTCTTCTAAAGTGTTTACGAGCAATTGTGGACTGACGGACATGGGTAACGACAATATACGTCCTCTATTTCATGTGGGCGTAATAAAAAAAAATATAGAAGATATATTCATATACCTATCATTAAGTCTCTCTAAGATATAGGATCCCATACCAGAACCTGTACCACCAGCTATAGAGTGACAGATAACAAAACCTTCTAGACTATCACTACCATCAGCTTCTCTATCAATAATATCAAATACTTCTTCATAAAGTCTTTCTCCCTAAAATATTTTAATAGTACATGGTAGAAACTGAACAGAAAAAGTATGGGGTTTGGTTATTAAGCTCCCAACTTTTTTATTCAATTATAATCAAGTGCTTTTAATGGCAAAAATTGTTCATAAAGAAACAAGAACACAAAGCAGCAATAATATAATCTACCTACCTGTGAATAACCACTAGCCCAATTATTACCAGCTCCTCCTCCATGTTTAGATAGATAAACATTTTCAGGGTTATATAAATTAGCATAAGGTGAGTTCATAATGTGATTTATAACTCTAGGTTCTAAATCTAATAATACAGATCTTGGTATGTAGTGGTCATCATCAGCCTACAGAACAATAGATGATGTCATTGTATATATCTTATTTATATGTGAAACTAAGACTTTTGTTTTAAGATGTTCACATTTTTACATCCAAAGGCAAACATGACATATCCACTAAAACTGTCTCATTATTACAGTTACAGTTAATCACTCTAATCATCAAGGCTTGAAATAATGCCAGAAATTACTTTTTCATGTTCCATAATGATAAACTCAACTTTTGTTACCTCTACCAATGACCAACAGCGCTGATCATACACAATCACCCAACAAGAAAAAGAAAAATCAAAAAATCATAAACTCAACTTTTGTTAACTCTATCAATGACCAACAGCGCTGATCATACATAATCACCCAACAAGAAAAAGAAAAGTCAAAAAATCATAAACTCAACTTTTGTTAACTCTTATCAATGACCAACAGTGCTGATCATACACAATCACCCAACAAGAAAAAGAAAAGTTTTTATACATAAAGTACAGAAATTGTCCATCTCAAAGTAAATTGTATCAGATATATGCTGAAATTGTACCAGATATGTCCGTGTCCAGATGGTTATTTCAAGCCTTGCCAATCATGTATGATCATGTCCAACAGAACCATGTGATATTATTTAAAAAGGAAGAATACATTACCTTAATACATTAAAATTCATGCTTATACCTGATAAAAGAAGACATCTTTTCTATCTGTTCCTTCTGTAGCATAATCTTCTAACATACCCTCTATCAAAAAACATGGTTTAAGATTTTCAAAAAATATTATTTCTAACAAATTGTTTTAGAGATTAGTAATATCCAATCACAGCCACAGTCATATACGCCCACGACGGCATGCGGATGGTAAAAACGAAACATCTATTTTAAGTTTCATCAAAATCGGTTGAAAACTAAGAGTATTAGCATATTCAAGATTTTGAGGCAAGGGCAATAACTCTGCTTCTAACGGTCGAAAATAGCTCACATTTGAACTTGATTTTCGTGTTATGAATATGTTTACTCATACCGAATTCCATTTGATTCCAAACAAAAAATCTAGTTTTTACAAACAAATGCTGATGGACGGACGGACAGATGGGGTGTTTTACGAGCAATTGATGTTGATAGAAGCACTTACTGTACAGAGGTTAAAGGGCGATAACTCCTCGAAACTAACGTAAGAGGCCTAAATCTTGAAAAAGCCTGAAATTTAATCAGAAGTAAACTAAAACCTTTCGATTTAGGTCCAATAACACCCATTTTAAGTTTCAACAAAATCAGTTGAAAACTAAGAGAGTAATAGCATATGTCAAGATTTTGGGCAAGGGCAATAACTCTGCTTCTAACAGTCGAAAATAGCTCAAATTCGAACTTGATCTTTGTTTTATGAATATCTATACACATACTGAATTTCATTTGATTCCATCAAACGAACGGACAGACGTACTGAGCGACGGACGGACGGACAGACAGGGGTGCCAACAATATACGTCCACGTAGAGAGATGTGGGCGAATAAAAACAGATTCAAAATAAAATTATAAATTTTCCCTAGTAGGTTAAGTAGGTTTAAACGAAAATCCATCCATCATTCAGATTAGTGTAACGTAGATATTAGCAGATCTCTGTTTATCTGTCTGCGTTTTAGCTTACCAGGACTAATGCCATGTTCTGCACATAGTTGTTTCCAGAATTCCATACCAACTGAAATAAAAACATTCTGTTTATGGTATAGATGTAAAAAAAAATCACTTTCTTTTCTTATAGCAAATTTTGTTTGTAAATGAATTTCCGTATCTGTATCAAAAGAATACAGATATTCTAGGAATGAAAAACATAAGAAGTTTTTGAATCTAAAAATGCATGACATCACAAATGCATAGACTACATCATACCACATTTAGTAAAATAACAATTTCAATCTCTGAGAACATGTTAGAATTGCTGAAGTTTAATTTTAGGGAAGTTATTTCAAGCTGCATGATTATTGGAATAATTATAAAAAAACTTGGCATGTAAATGTAGTTTGTTATCCAAGGGGTCCGCTGCAGGGCTTGGTATTGATAACTAAATAGACATTGATTATCAACAACAGGCTAGATCCTTCCCATCAATAATCAATTAATAATCCAATAAAAAATCTTCTTATTAAAAGCATATCAAAGTCATTCCTTTGGCTATTTTTATGTTGTAGTTGTATAATTATATGAATTTTCATTGGCTTGAACAACTATCATTATTACTGAAACAAGGTTATGTGCTGAAGGGAAACTTATTACTACTAACTACTACTACTAGTAATGGATGACTGACCTTAGGAAGGGTACAAAGGAGAAAACATAACTTAAACATTTAATTGGTTATGAAACTATAATTATAATCGAAATTATTACAGTGGTGCAACATTAAGATACAGAAATTTTTTTTTGTCTTCCACAGATGTTTCTTCAGATATTCTATAAAATAATTAAAATTGGTTTGTTTCGATTTTCTTTATGAATCCCTCACCTTGACCCATATTTCATGAGTAACCATCTTGCAACTGCAAAATGTGTCACCTATTTTCATGTTCAATATTTGATCTATAAATAAGTCGAGAAAAACATGTTGTATGAATACCAAGTGTTTTAACTTCTCTTAGTATTTATCTTTAATATCAAGTCATAACAACTAATGTCAATTCCTTGAAAGAACAATGATTTAAAAAATAAAAGATAATGACTGACAAAAAAAATATATAAGTAAAATGTAAAAGTATTTTATTGCTAAAATTCAATTTTTCCGCAGACATGGAATTCGCTTGTTTGTCACGTGACTGTTCACTGGAATATATTCTAGCAGACGACACTTGGAATTCCGATTAGAGCTTGGGATTATAAGGAAATTTCATCATTAAAAAATGTTGACATTTCACCATTTTGTATATATGTCAGAAATACATTAAAATAAATTAGACATTGCTTTGAAAAAATTGGAAAAATTCTGCAGTTCGATGTTGGAGATAATCCATGTTTATCAAAACATGCAAATGCAAAAGTCTTGCACGGTCAGACATGTAAATCATTTATCATTTCCGGAGATGCATGAAATTAAGTTTGCATGAAATTAAGTTTGCACGAAATTATACAACTTGGCTATAATTCATAGCACCGAAACTGAAAGCCTTATCAAATAATTTACAGTCATAATGATGAGTGGTGTGGAGGGAAAGTACATTTCATTTAATAGAATACTAGATCATAACAATCGAAACGCTTAATAGAATCATTTCTTTTTCTTCTTCAAAGAAAAAAATTATTAGATCTAGGCCAAACTTCTAAAATCAACTTCATTCTTCATGACTTCATCTTTTTTTTATTTATTGTTTTTTTTTTGTCATGCCAATTTTGAGTGTCTATCTATGGAGAGGGAAAGAAAAGGTTGTAATCAATGGGAATGAAATAAGCTCAGCGTACTTTGATTGCCACATTGTCCCAGCTGAAGAGTTATGATTTCTCTCGGCATCTTTATATTTTTGATGCAATAGACAACTTTGTAAACTTGTCAATTCTTGAAAACGGCGGTAAACTCTCCGGAAATAAACAAACCGAAAGATGTTAGTACCGAGGCAAAACATTATTAGGTCTTCAGATGATATAAATTTGTTTTGGCATTTTTTTTTTTATTTCAAGCAAATATCTGATGAGAAATAGAGTGGACATTGAAGACAATAATAAATTTATCTAAAAAAAAATCAGATTTCTGCTGACTGATGACGTCATATCAAAACAAAAATATTGAAGATAGTTTACGGCTGTCAAAGGAATGTTTCCAGAATTCGACGAATGATAGTTAAAAATGGAAGCCCAGCAACAGGCAGAAATTGAAAGGAATGTCAGAATTAAAGAAAAATGGGTTGCTGACACCTTAAGTCCTATCGAACCCGTGGTTATAAGCCTTCAAAGTTTGCTAGTGTGGGAGAATCCTAAGAAAAGTGCCCTTCTTTTCACTGCAGTGCACCTGTCATTTTGGTGAGATTTAAACTTTGCTATTATATGATCCTTTATATGCTTTGTATATTAGAAATCACATCCGTAGACTTTACAAATTGTAATTGCAGGGCGTGCTTTGTTTTCGTTCTGGCTATTTTTTTTTTTTTTTTCTTCACTCCGGGAGCTCAGTTCTCGGAAACAGCAACAGATATGGAAAAACGGATTTCGCCACACTTTCTAACTCTTGGCTAACTGCGTACTGAATGTAAAACGAAAATTTTCTGAGCAACATGAAGCGACGTTAGCAACAAACAGAAAGTGGGCTCTAGTGGGCGTAATTATCGACCGATTTTGCTCGGGTTTCCTTTATTCTACTTCTTATAACAATGGACACATGATGGCAGTTGAAAAAATTTGATTTTCGCAAATTAGTTCGATACTTTTTTTTGTCGAAATTAATCGAAATATGCTATTTCGGTTGGTATTTGTCGGACAGATTTGAAACTTATATAGTGTAGACAGCCAGCATGGGGGAATAAAAAAACGCATTCAAAATTTTTGCATCACTTCCAGTTTCAAAGTTAGTACTTCCGGTGACGTCACTTCCATTGGAATTCAGTTATGACCAAACTAACATATGCATGATATTAGTGTCATTAATACAAACCTATTTAACTAAAAAAATACTTACCGGAAGTAATAATTCGGCTGCCATTTTGGTTTGCCTCATTTTGCGAAAATTCCTATTCAGAAGCCATTTTTTAACCGATTTGTGTCATTTTTGTGTCAAACGATACTATAAATGTTTGTCTAAAATTCGTGGGAAGCAAAATTTTGATTTTCGGTTTTGCCTTTTTTAAACGAACGGATGTTTTTTTTCAAAGTTTGAAGTCGTATATCTCGTGACCTTGACCTTTGATGACCTTCATATTAACTGTGATGATAATTTGTGACCTTGTCTATCTGATGACCTTTTGACCTTTGGGGTCAGACAACTCTTTCCCATTTTATAGGGGTCTAAATATGGACCATTTTGAGCCTTTAAAGTGCTATATCTCGGTCCCTAATAGAGATATGGCAATAATTCTTTCGATTCTGTAATGTAGAGATTCTGAGCTTTCCATAGATATATAACATGCATACCTTACATGAAAATTCAAAACTCCATTCACTTAACATGGGGTTATTATTAGATAAATCGGTTAATTAGATTAACCTGGCTGTCAATCCCAATAGAAATCAAATTTTAAGTTGTTTTAAAGACACCTTTCCTTTTACATTTCTTTAATATGTTTTGAGTCTTGTTGCGGTATATTAATAAGCCCTAGGGTGGATTGAACTGTGTTATACTGTAAGTTAAGCTTACGGAAGCACATTAAAGGGATACCTCCTCTTAATTTACCAACTTTCTTATTTCTTATCCGATTTTCATCAAACTTGGAATGTATGTGTATAATCAAATTCTAAATTTCATGGAATAATCGAATTTGCTTAGTGCGCATGCGCATTACCAACTTTCTTATTTCTCATTCGATTTTCATCAAACTTGGAATGTATGTGTACAATCAAATTCTTAATTTGATGGAATTAACGAATTTGCGTAGTGCGCATGCGCATTACCAACTTTCTTATTTCTTATCCGATTTTCATCAAACTTGGCATGTATGTCTATAAATCAGTTCTAAATTTGATGGAAATGTTGAATTTTTGTTGTGCGCATGCGCATTACCAACTTTCTTATTTCTTATCCCAATTTCACCAAACTTGGTATGTTTGTGTATAATCCAATTCTAAATTTGACGGAAATATTGAAATTTTGTTGTGCGCATGCGCATCACCAACTTTCTTATTTCTTATCCGAATTTCACCAAACTTGGTATGTATGTGTATAATCCAATTATAAATTATATAGAAATATTGAATTTTGTTTTGTGCATGCGCATTGTCTAATTTCTTATTTCTTATACGGATTTCATCAAAATTGGTCAAACAAACATTCTTTTATTCCTAGTCAATATACTTTAAACTCCAGGCACTTTTGGATATTTGCATTTAGAGATGCAGAAAAGTATTTACATCAATGTTATTGCAATAGACCATCTTCGTATGTACCTGAATGTCGTAACCCGCCCTGCATCAGTACTGTTATTAGAACAGTTCTAGTTCTAATTGGTAACAATTTGTTATGAATTTGAAATCGAAGTTATAGCAAGAAGAGTTTGAAATAACACTATCATTCAACACATCAGCTAAAAGTAGCCTTCTTCTCCGAGTCTGTTAATGATTATATATTTCAGGTTGTTGGCTTATATATCATCTCAAGTTTACTACCTAATATCAATAACTTTGATTATAATATTCTGTATAGATACCTGGAAAAAACAAATTTGGCCTGAAATAAGAGGTAAACATTTCCCTGAAATAGCATGACAACATTTTTTGCCTTGATGCAGCTCTTTTTTTGTTAGTCATTTGGTAGAAGTATGTGATTATTCAATGAATATTATTTTACATGTACTTAGGCATTGTGATATGATTCAAGAACTCAGTTTGGTTGCTACATTGCATATTAAACATGACGTTAACAATACGGTAATAGAATAACTTAGATCATAGAGCTTATGTGACAAAAGATATAAGCTACAACATCCAAAGGCATTTTTTTTAAGCAAAGCATATCGACACAGACCAAAATGGGTATTCACAATTATTTGCCTTCAATACACATTTATTTTAGCGATTTGCCAAAGCACTCGACAAAATTGTGGCTTACAGTGCTTTAGTACGATTTGTCTGCAATTCAAAACGGCAACATTGTCAACAAGTAAAAACATGTTGAGAACTGGTTCAAAGATTACGGGAATAAAGACAAAATATTATTTTTTACCAATGTTTGAAATTTTTTAATTGAATTGTTCATTGTAGTTCCACCACCAGTGCCTGAAGATGAAGATGAGTAAGTTTTTATTTTTATCATACGGATTTATAATTGCAGGGCGTTCTTTGAACGCACTGCATTGTTTTGAAAATGACTATTTTTTTTTTTTTTTTTTTTTGTCTACTTCTGGTCACGCTCCCCAGCCAAAACGTCACACATTGTCTGACACTATTATTTCTTATACTTTGCGTGTCGCTACTGTTTAAATGTAAAATGACGCATTTTCTTCCAACCGGAAATGACGTATGACGTTAACCATTCATTACGTATTTCGAATTACTGCTCTAATTCTGCATCTATTTTGACCGTAACTTTTGTTTTGTTCATTACTTTAAACCAATGACTAAAAGATAGCACTTTATAAAATTTCAGATTTTGACTTTTGTCGCTGACTTTTTTTGTTTTAATTTTAGCGTTTTTTTCAACTTCTACAATTTTATTTCAATCGGTCTAAAAATTTAATAGAAGATAAGCATTTTGATTCCTGACAAAAATCTATTTTCAAAATTTCGATATCACTTCCGGTTTTTACGTCATTCGCCTCTAAACTTGAAATTTCAACTCCCGGAATTTTGTAGGTATTTGAAAAATTCTTTTTGAAATTAGTTAAAATTGTCCCTATAACAATTTTGGAATGAAAAAATTTTAACCGGAAGTAACGTGTTAGACGCCATCTTGATGTGACCAATTTTTATAAAAATCGATATTAAGCTTCAGGGGTAAATCTGATTTGTATGATTTTGGTGTCTAAAGAATCTGCAATCGATTGCTAACAAAACTTAGGAAGCCGATTTTTGAATTTTGGATTTGTATTTTTTTTATTTTCGGTTTTATGTTTTCAGTAATTGTCAAAAATATTAAGGCTCATATCTAGTGACTTTGACCTTTGGTGACCTTGTGACCTGAACAAAAGTTGTTGACCTTACGAGATCCGTTGATATCCTCACTTTTGTTGTGCATTGTTAACTTCCGGTTCTACAGCAATTGGAAAATTACGATTTTTAACTTTGAAGAGCTCTGTCACGTGACCTAATTAACATACGACAAAAATTCTTATATATTCTTTGAGTGCATAAAATCTCCTTTTTGGTGACATATCACACTTGATATTTTGATCAAAATTGCGGGTTTAAAAATCGAAAATTTTGTACTGACTTCTATAGTAACTGTGCGTAAAATCACGGTGTCTATAATTTATCGACAGTCACCGTTGCCCTAAAAAAAAGTTTAACTACGAATATCTCATGATCTAATGATTGTAAAGACTTGAAATTTTGAACATTATTTAACAATGTACACATCATCACAGACAAATTAAAATTTTTGAAGTGGGCGTGGCACATCCGGTGTGCATTTACCTTTACCTGAAATATTTGCATGAAAATAGATCACTGCTTAGGACAATTTGTGATAAGATTACAGTTGTTTGCATTCTTTACTTTAAAAAAGGGAATAGGTTTAACAATTTTATAAATTTTCATTTTTGATCTTTAGCATGAATGACCTTGACCTTTGCATGGTCAAAGGTCATTGACTAAGGATGACCATTCTTACTTTGATCTTTGATGTCCGATATATACTTCCGGTTTTGCAGATGTCCAAAACAGCAATTTTCGAAACTTCAAAGGCTCATATAACTTTTATTTGACATTTGTTGACCTTTTGACCTGAACAAAAGTTGTTGCCCCTATATATCCGATAATATCTTCACTTTTGTTGTGCATTGTTAACTTCCAGTTCTACAGCAATTTAAAAATCGCGATTTTTAACTTTGAAGAGCTCTGTCAAGTGACCTAATTAACATATAACAAAATTTCTTACATATTCTTAGAGTGCATAAAATCTCCTTTTTGGTGATATATCACACTTGATATTTTGATCAAAATTGCGCGTTTTAAAAATTGAAAATTTTGTACTGACTTCTATAGTAACTGTGCATTAAATCACGGTGTCTATACTTTACCGACAGTCACCGTTGCCCTAAAAAAAAGTTTAACTACGAATATCACATGATCTAATGATTGTAAAGACTTGAAATTTTGAACATTATTTAACAATGTACAGACAAATTAAAATTTTTGAAGTGGGCGTGGCACATCCGGTGGGCATTTGCCTTTACCTGAAATATTTGCAATTGTCATAACTCGCAAAGTTTGCAATTGTCATCCTAGAAATTTTGCATGAAAGTAGATCACTGCTTAGGACAATTTGTGATAAGATTACAGTTGTTTGCGTTCTTTACTTTAAAAAAGGGAACAGGTTTAACAATTTTAAAAAATTTTATTTTTGAACTTTAACGTAAATGACCTTGACCTTTGCATGGTCAAAGGTCATTGATCTAAGATGACCATTCTTACTTTGATTTTTGATGTGCAACATATACTTCCGGTTTTACAGACGTCAGAAAACAGCAATTTTCGAAACTTCAAAGGCTCATATTACTTTTATTTAACCTTTGTTGACCTTTTGACCTGAACAAAGGTTGTTGCCCATTACGAGATATATCCATAATATTTTCACTTTTGTCGTGCTCCGTTAACTTCCGGTTCTACAGCCAATTGAAAATCGCGATTTTTAACTTTAAAAAAAAGGTCTATCACGTAACCTAATTTACATAAGCGAAAATTTATCTTTTGTCCTTATTACACGCAATCTATTCTTTCAAATGATATATAACACTTGGTATTTTGATTAAAATTGAATTTGAAAATTTTGTATTGACTTCTATAGTAACTTTGCGTAATTTTAACGGTTTCTATAATCCACCGACAGTCACCGTTGCCTTAAAAAAACTTTTAACTACGAATATCTCATGATCGAATGATTGTAAACACTTGACATTTTGAACATTATTTGACATTGTACACATTATTACAGACAACACAAAATTTTTGCAGTGGGCGTGGCAAATCAGGGTTACTTTTACCTTTACCATAAATAATTCAAATTGTTATAACTCGAAAAGTTTGCATTTTTCACCATCGAAATTTTACAAAAAATTAAAGCACTATTTGGGACAATATCTGATAGAGTTACATTTTGTTTAGGCCTTTTACTTTAAAAAAGGGAATAGGATTTACAATTTATAAAATTTTGATATTTTGACCATTTACATGCAGAATCTTGGTCTTTAGAAGGTCAAAGGTTATTGATCTACGATGTCCATTCATACTTTTATCTTTGATGTCCGACATATATTTTCACTTTTACAAACGTCCCAAAACAGCAATTTTCAACACTTTTAAGGCTTATATTCTCTTTTATTTGACCTCTGTTGACCTCTTGGCCTAAACGCAAATTATTGTACCTTTCCAAAAATATTTTCATTTTTGTTGTGCGAATTGAACTTTTAACTTTACAGCTATTTGAAGCCTTTTAGTACCGAATGGTATCAAATTCATGCGTCTTTTCACTACCGAACGGTAAACGGTTTAAACGATTTTTTCTACTATTGAACGTTTACATGCTTTTCTTTCCGGTAAGAAATCCCATTGTGACTTTAAAATGCAACGTTTTATTGATGTATCAGGTTGGATGCGCACTGCTTCGGTACCGTTATAACGGTTCTAGTTATACTTCATTTCTATAAATATTTTTTAACTTTATATCAGATTACTTCATCTTGTCTTACTACCCAAGCAAAAATATATAGTAAAATTTAAAGTTTTACTTTTTCAGTTGGACCCCAGTTCATCCTCGGTTATTAAGTACTCCTGAAATTTCTCATTACATTGCTCAAGCTTTGTATTTTACTCAAACTACTCTCAGAAAATGGAGGGTATTCAGACGCCAACATCCTCAAAAAGTAAGTTACACACATGCCTTGATGTGTCAGGAAATGAAATTTATATTCAAAACTTGAACAATAATTCGATTTAAAATAGCACTGTATGCCAGGATAATTACTGCATTAATAGAAATATTCAAATTTACTTCATTTAGTTACAAAATCCATATACTGTTGTACACTGCGAGAAAGGTTTTAGTCACAATGCCTGTTTTCATTAAGCTACGAACTCTACAATTGACAGCTTTTTTCACTTGTCATTCAAAGAATTTAAAAATATTTTTCAGTTTTGTTTCTTCGCTTGTTCATTTTTTACCACACTATATTTAGTGAGTCGCTGTGTTTCTGGCTTGACTCTAACTTACACATTAGGTATGTATCAATTTAGAACTTTTACTAAATTGGATATTTTCAGTTTGTAAGTTTGTTTTCCATCATTGCTATTTTTGTGATCTATTGTTGTCATTAAAAATGATTAACGTGAAATTGAAAATTTCTATTACAAAGTCATATTTTTACCATCTATAATCTATGGATTCCAAAAGACAAATACTGCTGCATTTGAAAAGCCAGAAGTAAATGATATGAATGAGGCTTAGATTACTCCTCATATGACAGTTGATTTGTATTGAGTCAGATTAAAAATATCTAACTGCATTTATAGATGAATCCATGTTTCTTAAACACTTTTGAATTATAGAGTTGAACAAAAATTGATATAGAATCAGAAATGTTGTATCTTTGATATATTAATTTCTTACTTTAGTTATAAGTGTATTACTATGGCCTTGTGTAGTCTATCATAATTTGCTGAAGAAATCCTATTTATTGATGGAGCCGGCTTTAATGTGGTTAGACTATCAACTTAAACATTTAAAAGTATCAAAACCAGGTAGGTAACATCTTGATGGATTGCTAGTCATTTTAGTCTTTCAACGTGGCTTTAACTATGGCTATACCTCATCTTTAAATTTTGATTGGTAGATGTAACACCATTGAGAGTTGTTTAAACGAAAATTGGATGTTCCAATTTTGTTGCCGATTGTTTTTTAGTATTATTTTCTGCCAATGCACAAAGATGAAATTGACTAACCTTCAAGGTATCAGTCTTTAAATAGTTTCAGATTGAGTTGTACTACTACAAGTATAGTCACCTTTTATTAATATTCAAAATGATATCAAATTAAACATATCCAGATTAGGTGTACTTTCCTTATCAATATTGGCAAGTGGCTGACAGCTTACAAATTTAAGGATTGACTGATGGTTTTGATAGATCTTGGTTGCTGTGTTGCTTGTAATCTCATATAACGGCACTGTTTATGGTGTTCTAGAAAGGGTAAACTTTATATTTTAGCAGAGAATAGAGAAGCCAATGGTCAACAGGTTGTTGAAGCTCTCAGTGATGAACCTAGTGCAATCCTAGTAGATGAAGAAGAAGAGTATATACCTAGTTATGATCCAGAGACCACTGCTGCTCTAGCTCGTGCCATAACTGATAGTGAAGATGAGGGAGGAACATCTTCTGTACCAACACCAGGCTTGTCTAAAGAACCTTCTATTGACAACAGTGATGATGGTGAGATTATTTTGATAATTTTCAAACTTTTCTAGTCATAGCCCATATTTGTCTTAGAAAATGTGAATCAAATGTACTTTTCTGTTATCCTTTTGTACACTTTCTTTCATTGTGCCTGTATTTTAATCATTATTATCACTCTTGTCAGTCATCCCACCAACAATAATTATTATTGTTAAAGATCATAATTCTATTATATTAACCACAACTGTTTTTGTTGTGTGAGCATGAAATATTTGGTATACACATATATAATTCTCTTCTATATTTTTTAGAGCGAGATATAAATGTTGATGATTTGATGCCCAGCATTGATCAGATGCCGTCTTTTGATGATTTGGACCAGACAGATGATGAATGGGCACCAGGATCACCAAATGAATGCACTGGTCAAATACAATTCACTCCAACGCATTTTGGTGATGAATCTGATTCAGAAGATGAGAATCAATTAGCTGATTTAAGCATTCCTGATATGAGTGACAGTGGTGCTGATGGTTCTATTACTCATCAGTTAGTGAGTCAAACTCTGACAAATATGATGGACAATGCTTTACAACGCTTATCTCCCGATAAAGACAATTCTTCATTTACTTCAGACATGTTACCAAGAACTGGAGCAAGGGTAACTTACACTAAAACATCACATGGTGAATCATTTGATATCTCAGACCCAGCAGATGATACCATAATTGAAGAAGATGAAGAAGATGAAAACACAGATGCAGAAAATATTGAAAAAGAATTTGATTTTTTGGATGATTATGATAAAGATGACAACAATGTTAAGAAATGAGTTAAACATTAGATATGTGGGTCCAAAATGTTCATCTGCTGGTCCTCAGAGACACGGAGTATACCACCTAGAAGTTAGTTTGTAGTATATCAACTGATAATCATGTTTTTACTGTGGAACCACATTCAGAAAGACAAGTATGACTATGTAGAGATTAGAGCAGCAGAATATATGATTTTCAAAATAATATTGAAATCATTGAGAATTTGTCTATTATAGTACAGAGCATCGAGATTTACATTCATTTCACATATCCTCTGGTTGTGCTCCAAGTTAACATATTTCATTTCATTTGGGTAGACTCTGTTTAAGTTAAAGATTATCTAAATTCAAATCAATCCTTATTCCAATATGTTAGCGAGTTGTTTGTAGTGAAATTCTGTAGAATTCGAAATAGAAAGGTGCCACTGAGCTTTATTCTTGTTTTTGTGACTGATTAGGCTTTTTTCAGCAGTTGTAAATCAAATATTTTCTGCAATGATATAATATAGGACATAACTTACTTTAGTTGATTTTATTGCAAAGGGGCAATTTTATACCACCAGATATATTATTATTACTTATTATAAAGATTCTCAACATGTCAATATAGAATATTTTTTGGAATAAAGGATTAGGTGCTTTGTGTTGATGACTTTCACCGAATATTTTTACTTGAATTATACACCAGATATTGTAGTGCTATTTGAAATGCCTTAATGAAAGAAACCTGGTGAAATAATGTTGTAATTTATGTAGTGATATTATGTATATCAATATCATTTAATAAGTGTAGCAATCTTGTTTATATTGTCCTCATAAATATGATATGAGATATATGTGAATATTACATGATCATGAAATGATGACTATTGAAAATTGGACAGAAAAGCTTTTATCTTTGAAATTTTTATAATTCTAATTCTAAAATAACGAAAGAGTAATGAAATGTTTAAAAAAAACTATTACATTTCAGCAAAGTTTTACTTTTGCATCAAGTTAGTGATATAGTCTTATATATCTGTCATATTTATAATAGTCATTAAGGTGTCAAGTGTTTGAGTCCTTATTAAGGCCAGACCAATCTGTAATGTCATGGATAGTGCTTATGTTAGTACAGTGGTTCCTAACCTTTTTCAGCCTTCACACCTGGAGAAATCAACTTTGTTCATCCACATTTTCAGCATGTGATGATGTGAGATGCTCTCTCAATTCAAAATAAATTCTTCTTCTACACCAGCTGGCCACACCCCTGACACCCTAGTCCCAGAACGCCCTGGGGACAAACCACCGATATATATGTTCAGTGTTGAATTAGTTCAGGGCAGTTTGAAACGGTTGTAGTGTTTAAATGGCTTATAAATAGCTTAGTTAATTTATTAAACATTAAATTGCTCAAGCATGAATTTTTGCATTAAGGTAAGAAAAGAAAAGTTGTAAATTAACATTAATTTGATATGATAATGATGATAAGGAATAAGGGATGTTTTTGATAAAAATATTCTGAAAGACTGCACAAAGAACTATATATATGTATATGATTCAGATATTTGTTATTTGTTGTGCTGTGATATGTAAATCTTTCAAATGTGAAGAATTTTGAGTAACCTGAGATGTAGCCCTTTTATTATTCACTTTAACAGGATTTTCATTCATCTAATATTTGACAAAATAAAATCAGACATTGAGCTCTTCTGAAATAAATAAGTTCCTTCTCTGAAAGGATTCTAGATGACTATAATTTTTGTAGAAAAGTTTATACAAAGCAGGGTTTAATTTAAGCTGTGTTGCATCACAGTTTGCGAATCAAAATTAGTTAGCTTGATTAGCCAGAAATGAAATTTGGTGTGGTAAATTGCTTATCAAATGTTTCCATCAAACTTGAACCCTTTGTTAAGGTAATATTTAATTTAACTTTTATTTTCAAAGGTTTATCCTATCAGATCTATTGGCTGTATTTGGGAATAATAAGAAGTACTGGGTATATATCTCCTTCAACCTTATTCTAGTTTCTATCAAATTAAGCCTTATTTTGTAATATATTATATTTTGTAATTGTTTTAAATCAGCCTTTCAGTGGGCTAAGATGTGTTCGGCGCCAGTTGTATTTTTGGCATCATTTTTAGAAATTGATTTTATGTATATTTTTGAAGAATTTTGTGATTAATTCCTTGGCTGTGTTTCTTTTAGTAATTTTCTTATGTCTTTCGTAAGGTACTAGGCTTTAATTGGTTTTAATCTAAAATTAACCTATCAGTAATTTCTTTAAATATTTTATGAAACTTGCCCTTTTTTCTGCCCTTGAAATGGGTACATCAATTTAATTTGATTGACATAAAATACTTCTCTTCCTTTTTTTGGAAAGATTGCATTTATTTTCTTTACATTTAACCATATATTTGAATTAATGTTGGATTCAATATAGAAAACAATTTGAAATATATTTAAAGAACACTCGAGTTGGTTCTTGTTAGTCTTGAATTTTTAATCAATCCTGTGTGAGATGTTTCTTTTTGCATTGCTATTAATTTGTAGAAGTTTTGTTAAAAAATAAAAAATATTTATGATAATATTACAGTGTTCATCTACAACACCTCAATTGAATCTTCTGTATATCTGTTAAAATATTTTTCATATGATATAGTTGAATACAAGTCAATTCAAATTATTTATCATCTTAGCACAGCAATTTCAACTATTCAATAGTGAATTTTATTTTTTTTTTTACTTGTCAAAGTTCAAAGGGAATACAAAATTGCTGGTTAGAAAGTTGAAAACAAGATCTTCCAAGTAAAATACATGTATGTAGATTTATATTTACTTTAATATAACTAATAAAATACATTAACTTATTAACTAAAACACTCTGCAGTAACTATATAAATACCTCTTATTGTACTTTAAGTTACTGTTATATAATAGTCTGTCACACCAGAGAGGTGTCTTTATTGAGCTGCTATGGCAACATAAAACTAGCTCAAGGGCATAATAAGCGTGTATAAGCATGAAGGAAGCATCAGATGTTGTACGGCGGGTGCCATTTTCACCAATTTACACTGTTGAAATCAGCACAAAATTGTGTTAGACGGGCATTGTAACATCTCGATACACACAGAAAAATGTAGTTCACCATACCCATAGATTATATTAGAAATACTCTTTGGGAAGCCTGTAAGATATCAAATGGTCGCAATCCAGTGTGAAAAACAAGTAAGAGAAATCACATAGTGATATAAGCTAAAACAATGATGCTCATTTCCAAAAAGAAAGAATAATATTAACAAAGACACCTTGCCACATTTTGAAATTTAAGAAACATGATCAATAAAATGAATCATACTGGTTATAAAATAAGAATTATAAAGAATAGTTATCAAATATATAAAAATTTGTCTTAAAAAAGAAGTCAACTAAATGAATTTATTTAAGATTCATATAGCCTTTATATAACAAAAAAAATTCTTAAAAAAAATTTCAAAACAGAGATGATCAATTTAGTTTAATATAACTAAGCAGTACAGTGTGTCTTCTGCTTTTATTTGTCAATAATTCTACTTTGGATGATACTACAATTGTAATAGATAATCATTTAATATTATACACAAAAAAAATAGCAACATAACTCACTTTGGTGTATAAACAGTGGGGGTTACAGAAGAAGAAAAGTGGTTTACACCCCCAATTGTATCCCCACTTTTTTTCAACAAATCTAAATGTCTACCTTTTTTATCCAAAATATGTGTCAAAATCAATTCATTTTTTCTAAAATTTTCTTGAGATAACCTTCAAAGACGCTCTATGAGAGGCTTGTGACTATGACACCACCACAGAGTGGCCAAAATTTGAATTCAGCCTCAGCAGTTGTACCCTCATTGAGTGAGTCTGCTCCCTATTTGTACCCCCAGTCTCAGTATAAATACCTAACAAATGTATGAACTTAAAAAATCTTTAAAATTATATATTCACACTAAATATTTACACTGCTTCATACCAATTTCATTTTTGTAGAAGGATACATTACAAATTCTAATGTGATATATGCAGTCTGACACAAATATACAAATGTTCATTATGTGAAGAATATGGCGGTGACGATAATAATATCTTATAAATCATACAGATATTTCTGTTCAGGATGAAGCTTCTTGTCTAATATACAATCATATATATAATGTTCATTGACTATTGGAGACTGAAATTTAAAGACAAATTTAAAGGCATTAAAATGTTTGTTACCAGCTGTAGAGCTCAATTTCAGCTCTCAATATAAAAAAACAAGTGGTTGCCTAACAAGATACACCCACTTTCCTGATACATTTTCAGTATATCAAGGGCAGTCACCTATCTGTGTCAAATCATACCAAAAATTTAATTTGTGCAAGATATTGTTGATTTAAACAAAGACACATTATATTTCAAAATTCTGACATAAACTGTCACCTCTATCACCAACAAATTTTGATGAGTTTTTACTAAGTCAAGGGCAATAACTCAAATTCTGTTGATTGAAAAATTGTCAGATTCAATCTTGACTAAGATCTCATCATTATAAATGATCATATCAAATTTCATTGAAATAGGATGAACAAAAAAATTTTGACGCGTTTTTCATAAATCAAGGGCAATAACTCAAAAACTGTTCATCAAAAAATCGTGAATATCGAACTTGTCCAAGATCTCATCAATATAAATGATCACAACAAATTTCATTCAAAACAGATGAAAACTGTAGTCTCTATTGCGTTCACAAGCCAATTTTGATGCGTTTTGGCTAAGTCAAGGGCAAAAACTCAAAAACCGTTCATCGAAAAATCGTGAATATCGAATTTGTCCAAGATCTCATCAATATAAATGATCACACCAAATTTCATTCAAATCAGATGAAAACTGTAGTCTCTATCGAGTTCACAAGCCAATCGTGGACGGACAGACATGGGTGACGACAATATAAGTCCACATTATATTGTGAGAGTATAAAAATACAACACTTTACAAAGAGCGCACTTTAAAAGTTTCATGGTACATGATTTTTGAATTGCAAGGAAAACATGTTTATGAACATCTCTCGCTCTTATTCAGCAAGCTGGCTAAAGTCACTCATACCAAAACAAATTATTCTGGAGAGGATTTTATATCTCAAATTTGTTGGCAGGCAATGAGCTGTTGGTGCTCCCTATAAAGATGGGTTCCCTTATTTTCATTTAAGAATAGAAGTGTTCTAATGACTTGGAAAAAATACCACATGTCCATAATTAACTCATAATTAGCTAAATAAGAAGAGATTTACCTGCAGAATTCCAATAAGTGACTGATCAAGGCTAAAAAGTCTTTTTTTGTTTCTTATCTATATGCAATAGTAACCTGATATGATTAAGAATACATGATAATTCATTATAAAACACCAATTAATCAAATAGCTTGCTTTATTTGACACTAAAAATTAAGGAAACCTATGTTTAAGAATAAGAAAACTTGCCCCTCTCTCGGTAGCTTTATACACTTTAGCATTAGTATTATTTGATACTTCATCTGGTGTTGCTACAAGATGTGTGAAAAGGTGAAAAGTAGCTGAAAATGAAAATATTTGCAATTAAGTCTTGTTCTACACTGATTTCGGCTGAAGCAGACAGGCAAAACCTTGTAGTAAGTAATGAAAGAAATAACGTCTGTTTCCTGGGTATTCCAAAAATTTCCTAAATTAATAGGGATTTAAACATACAACAACTAATCCAACTGCTCAAGTAAAAGCTGTGTTGAGTTATATTGGCAGTGAAATATGAAATAAGGTGAAATATAAACACCTAGATTGATTTGTAGTATTGTTTTCCTTCATTTCAAGATTTTTGATGATAAAAAAGATGAGATGAGAGATTTTTAATACATATTCTTGCAACATTCTCTCCCCCTACCATTAAAATACTGAGAACATGACTATTTGTTTTATAATTATTAATTAACTGGTATAAACAAGTTATAGGCTTGTTTTCATCATGTTAAAATGTTGCACATGTCTTCAAACAAACATATACTCAAGTCACTGGATACTAATTTGTTTTCACATGCCTTGACAAAATATTTCTTACTATGACTGGTCTTAAAGTAATGAATATAAAAACATGTCTGACTAAGGCAAGGAAGCAAAATGAATTCTTACGTTTACCAGCTCCATGTTTCATTGTCAAAGCTATCAGGTTCGCTTGAGTGGCAGTAAATTTTCCAGAGAACTGAAACATGGTACCCTTTAAAATCCTGAAAATAAAAATAAAGTCTGATTAAAGAATACTCAAAATTCAATGTCACACTTTTTGTTTGTTTTCTTCTGCAATTTCTAATCTCACATCATAGTCTGAGAAAATTCTCCATTATATCATGTTCATCGAAATAAATTTGGATCTATTGATTTTGATTTTGATATTTATAAAAATAATCATTCCAAAAAGGGTACAAATGCACCATGAATTATAGTTTTAATATGTTGTCAGAAAATAAATATAAAGCTTACATTGATGGTTTAGCCTTTTCACATTTTTTATATTTATCAGCAAGATCTCCATCTTTAAACTAGTAAAAATATATCAATCAATACCTATGAATATCTCAGCCCCAACATCTATTGTAAACTAAAATTCAGCGATGAGTTTTCCCGTTATACTTATTAGATATAAATTTAATGACACAACAATCAGTAAGCTACAAGACTGACACCTAACACTTAAACCTGTAAAACTGACTGATAATAATCCAATTGGTAGTAAGGCCATTGAGAACAACTAACATAAAATAACCAGACAGAACCATTCATTGCATTAAAATTTACTAATTGCATTGATGCCACTCAAGGACTGACTTACCTCAGTTTTGAGAACTTTAGGTTTGTATTTGAACTCGCCACCACCAGCTTTATAATGTACAATATAACACGGTAATATATGGTGACTATTAAATATAACTAATTCTTTATTATCAGGTGATGTATGAGAATCATGTCCACTCATTAACGTTGAACCATGAATCAATTTGGTACATTTATATGCCTGAAATGAATAAAAATGTGTTGTTTATTATCAATTTATACCAAGCAAAGACTTGTCTCATTGATCCTTCCCATAATATCATCCATTTGTACCTGCCACTGTCAAGTTAATGCTAATTTCCCTTTTCATCATTGTATGTAAATATTGAGTATAATGTATATTATTATGTGTAAAGTTATTTTGAATAATCTTAAACTTTGTATGTGTGTATTTTACAATTATTATATGTGTGTATTTTGTAATTATTATATGTGTGTATTTTACAATTATTATATGTGTGTATTTTATAATCATTATATGTGTGTATTTTATAATCATTATATGTGTGCATTTTATAATTATTATATGTGTGTATTTTATTATCATTGTATGTGTGTATTTTATAATTATTATATGTGTGTATTTTATAATCATTATATGTGTGTATTTTATAATCATTATATGTGTGTATTTTGTAATTATTATATGTGTGTATTTTATAATTATTGTGGGTGCAGAAGGTAATCAGACGTTCAATAATTCAGTGAAAACAAATTCTGTACTCTTTATAACTTTATTAACGTCTAACTTCTTAGAGTAAAGTTGTTGTTGTTCACAGATTGACTACAAAATATAACAAAACTTATTACAAATTCACTTATGAAATATCTATTACTATAGACTTATCAACTTATGGAAAGTACCAGCAGGTCACGTGACTAACTGAGTAGCGGGAAAGGGAAAATTCTATCAGACATGACTTTTGATCAAAATATACATTAATATGCAATGACATCAAACTTTACAATGATAAACATTAAAAGAAGAATCTTATACACAAAATTACATATAAAATATGAAGTTTACCGATTTATTATGCCTGTTATCTGCACAAATCCACAGTGAAACTTTTAGCTTACTTCAACACACCATGTTGCTTTAAAAACTGGATAATTGTGACAAATAGGAATGATACTAAACTAAAGTGACTAATATAATATGGACTATTTTCCAGGAAAAAGTAGGCACCAAAGGCACTTGTTTCTTTAAACCACAGGCGCTCGTTGTAAACAATAAAAACATATTTCTTAAACTTTAACTAAATACCCAACTTTATACTAATTGCTCTCACAATTATTATACGTGTGTATTTTATAATTATTATACGTGTGTATTTTATAATTATTATATGTGTGTATTATTTTATAATTATTATATGTGTGTATTTTATAATTATTATATGTGTGTATTTTATAATTATTATATGTGTGTATTTTATTATATGTGTGTATTTTATAACTATTATATGTGTGTATTTTGTAATTATTATATGTGTGTATTTTACAATTATTATATGTGTGTATTTTATAATCATTATATGTGTGTATTTTATAATTATTATATGTGTCTATTTTATAATTATTGTATGTGTGTATTTTATAATTATTATATGCGTGTATTTTATAATTATTGTATGTGTATATTTTATATTTATAATCATTATATGTGTGTATTTTATAATTATTATATGTGTGTATTTTATGATTATTGTATGTGTGTATTTTATAATTTTTTTTTTTGTAAACAATATTTATTCAAGGATTACAAATATTACATGCATATATATAAACATGGTTTTGGAAACAAGCTTTAAAGCTATTATAAATCAATTACCATGTGAATTTTATAATTATTATATGTGTGTATTTTATGATTATTGTATGTGTGTATTTTATAATCATTATATGTGTGTATTTTATAATTATTATATGTGTCTATTTTATAATTATTGTATGTGTGTATTTTATAATTATTATATGTGTGTATTTTATAATTATTGTATGTGTATATTTTATATTTATAATCATTATATGTGTGTATTTTATAATTATTATATGTGTGTATTTTATGATTATTGTATGTGTGTATTTTATAATTTTTTTTTTTTGTAAACAATATTTATTCAAGGATTACAAATATTACATGCATATATATAAACATATGGTTTTGGAAACAAGCCTTAAAGCTATTATAAATCAATTACCATGTGAATTTTATAATTATTATATGTGTGTATTTTACAATTATTATATGTGTGTATTTTATCATATGTGTGTATTTTATAATTATTATATGTGTGTATTTTATATTTTTATAAATAAAGTATTATTATTATCATATACTAAGAGCTTTATATAATCTGAGAAACTATATCATACCTTCCCTGGTAAAACTTGACATAACAACAGTTTAGTGGCACCTTGTATATAACTCATAGAATAGTGTGGATATTCACTAAAATATACGCCAGCACCATACCATCCAGTATCTGTACGCATATGAAATCCCGATTCACCTGCAAAATGATAAAAATTCTATATTGAATGGAGAGGAAACAGGGATCCCTATTTACTTTTCTCAAGGTAACACTTTACCTATAATTCTTTATAAAACCTTGAAGACTAAAGATATGACAGCTCTTAATAAAACCTTGAAGACTAAAGATAAGATAACTCTTTATAAAATCTTTTAAACTAAAGAAAAGATAACTCTTTATAAAATCGTTAAGATTAAGGATAAGATAACTCTTTATAAAACTGTGAAGACTAGATAACTCTTTATAAATCCTTGAAGACTAGATAAGACAACTCTTTATAAAACCTTGCAGAGTAGATAAGATAATTCCTAATAAAACCTTGAAGACTAGATAAGATAACTCTTGATAAAACCTTGCAGACTAGATAAGATAACTCTTAATAAATCCTTGAAGACTAGATAAGATAACTCCTAATAAAACCTTGAAGACTAAATGAGATGACTTTTTATAAAACCTTGAAGACTAGATAAGATAACTCCTAATAAAACCTTGAAGACTAGATAAGATAACTCCTAATAAAACCTTGAAGACTAGATAAGATAACTCTTTATAAAACCTTGAAGACTAGATAAGACAACTCTTTACAAAACCTTGCAGAGTAGATAAGATAATTCCTAATAAAACCTTGAAGACTAGATAAGATAACTCTTGATAAAACCTTGAAGACTAGATAAGATAACTCCTAATAAAACCTTGAAGACTAGATAAGATAACTCTTTATAAAACCTTGAAAACTAGATAAGATAACTCCTGATAAAACCTTGAAGACTAAATGAGATAACTCTTTATAAAACCTTGAAGACTAGATAAGATAACTCCTGATAAAACCTTGAAGACTAAATGAGATGACTTTTTATAAAACTTTGAAGAATAGTTAATATAACTCCTAATAAAACCTTGGGTAATAATTTGAGAAACTCTTTATACAAACTTAAAGATTAGAGATAAGATAACTAATATTATAGAAGATTACTTAATACATAAAAAGATATACCTGGTGCCTTAAAGCCATCAGTACAAATTTTAATAATATTTTCTTTCTTTGTGCCATGAAATGCTAAGACTGGATAACTAAGACTTTCTCCCCTTGCTTTCTTCAAATCATTTCTTGACTCTCTAAAAAAATCAAATGTGTAAAAGGCTCTGCTTGTTCAAAACCGTTTGCTATTATGGTACAAAACAGTATCCATTACAATCCAGCTGTTTAAATCAATGACTGTGTGTCCCTTTCAGTGATTTGTCCAATACCTACCTCAATAATAAATTACCATTTACTTACTGAAATCTTTTCACCAATACAGGATTAACAACATATTCTACCTTATCAATACTGTATCTAAAATAATACAACATGGCTTAAATTTTATAACATAGTTATCAATATGAAAATCTGTCTATCAAATCTGGTGGCCACTATGCTTTGTGAATTCAGATTGGAACCAAATACAGATACAAATACCAACAACACATATCTTTAGCCTATATTAGATTGAATTTTCAATCTAAAAACTGAAAAGTAACTTACTTGGCATCCATTCCTGATAGTAATCTATAAAACTGAGATTCTGCTAGACGGAAATGTATCTGATCAGCTGAACCTTCTTTATGATCTCTTTCAGCTGCAAGAGTAAATAGTTTAAGAGTTTTTCCTTCCATGGCCTCTTTTTCTCCCTCCACCAATAGTAAACATGTAGTCACCTAAAACAATAGTATAACTAGAGCCACTCGTGGCACAGAGTGGGACTTTGCAAATGTAGTAAATTGCAGAAGACCCCGAAAAAATCAACCTTCGCCGATAATTAGATCAAGCGCAAGAACAGTCTAAAGTTGAGAAATTTTCATTTTCTAGAAGATTCTAATACCGGAAGTAGACGTCAGACCTCACAAATGAAAGTATCAGCAGATAGCCAAGGTCAATGACCTTTGATCTTGTAAAAGAGAAGGTCTAAAAAGGTCAAGATCAAGAGATATATGTCATCAAAATTTCTAATTGCACACGACTATAAAACCGGAAGTTGACATAGGACAGCAAATATGAAAGTACAAATAGATATCCAATGCCAATGACGTTTGATCCTACAAAGGTCAAGGTCAACAAAGGTCAAGGTCAAAAATTGAAAATTTTCAATTTCCAAAACCTGTTCCTTTTTTTGAACTAAGAAGCGGAAGCAACCAAAATTCTAAGACAAAGTGGCTCACAATATGAGGTAATTGTATGCAAAGTTCCATTTTGAACAAATGTATACTTTGCGAGTTATCCCCCTGGCCAAAAATGTCAATAATGAGTAATCAAACCCGGAAGTGCCACGCCCAACTCAATTTTTTTTGAATAAGTTAATCAATATTCAAAATGTTACGTTATGTTCCAAATGTCAAGTTCCTACATAATAGAGGTCAAAAGATATAGGTCAACAAAAGTCAACAAAGGTCAAAATCGAAAAATGAAAATATCCAAATGTTAAAACCCGTTCCTTTTTTGAAACTATAAAGCTGAAACAACTGAGCTGTTAATACATACTGGCCAAAAGGATGAGGTAATTGTGTGCAAAGTCTCTTTTTGAACAAACGCATCCTATGCGAGTTATGCCCCAGCCCCAAAATGTAAACAATTAGTAATTCAACCCGGATGTGCCACGCCCACATAAGTTTTTTTGTCATAGGTGAATTCATATTCAAAGTGTCTTGTTATATTCCAAATATCAAGGTTCTACATAAAATTGATCATAACATATACATACACTAAGCTCAAAAAGTCGCAAATATTGTAAAAAAAAAAACTCAAATTTGAAAAAATCACCAATTTCAATTTTGCTTTAAAAAAACGATTGTTATATATCTGTGTAAAGGGCACGAGAAGCACATTAGGAAACCGAAAAAATTTACTCTCTAGGTTAATTAGGTCACGTGCTAGAGCAGTCCAAAGTTGCGAATTTGGATGTTTTTGGACAGCTATAAAAGCAAAAGTAGACGTCAGAGGTCAAATATGAAAGCATAAACTAATAGACAACGTCAATGACCTTTGACCCAATAAAGGTCAAGGTCATCAAAGGTCAAGGTCAAAAATTGAAAATTATGAATTTCCAAAACCTGTTCCTTTTTTTGAACTAAGAAGCGGAAACAACCGAACTTCTAAGACAAAGTGGCTCAATTCATGAGATAATTGTATGCAAAGTTCCATTTGAACAAACGTATACTTTGCGAGTTATGCTCCTGGCCAAAAATATCAATAATGAGTAATATTACCCGGATGTGCCACGCCCACCTGAATTTTTTTGAATAGGGTAATTGATATTCCAAATGTTATGTTGTGTTTCAAATTTCAAGCTTCTACATTATTCAAGTCAAAAGATATAGGTCAACAAACGTCAACAAAGGTCAAAATCGAAAAATGAAAATATCCAAATGTTAAAACCCGTTCCTTTTTTGGAACTATAAAGCTGAAACAACTGAGCTGTTAACACAAACTGGCCAAAAGGATGAGGTAATTGTGTGCAAAGTCCCTTTTTCAAAAAAACGTATCCAATGCGAGTTATGCCCCAGCCCCAAAATGTAAACAATTAGTAATCCAACCCGGATGTGCCACGCCCACCCCAATTTTTTTGCCATAGGTGAATTCATATTCAAAGTGTCTAGTTGTATTCCAAATATCAAGGTTCTCCATAAAATAGGTCATAAGATATACATACACCAAGATCAAAAAGACACAAATATGGTAAAACAAAACTCAAATTTGAAAAAATCACGAATTTTGCTTTAAAAAAGCAATTGTTATATATCTATGTAAAGTGCATGAGAAGAACATTAGGAAACCGAAAAAATTAACCCTCTAGGTTAATTAGGTCACGTGTTAGAGCAGTCCAAAGTTGCGAATTTGGCTTTTTACGGATAGCTATAAAACCGGAAGTACATGTCTGGGGTCAAAGGTCAAAGTATCAAATGATAGCCAAGGTCAATGACCTTTGACCCTAAAAAGGTCAAGGTCATCAAAGGTCAAGGTCACGAGATACAAGCCTTCAAAAAGTGAAAAAATTCGACCGGAAGTTGCAAAAAAGCAAAAGTCAAATTCAAAAATCCATTTCCAACATTTTTGTCGCCATCGACTAAAGTATACACCAACATAAAAATTTGACCAATCCCATTCTCCCCCGAAGCCCCATTTTGAGTTTTATGAAAAAGTATCAAATCAAGATAGCGGCCGAAGTATTTTTTTCGGACTAGATTTTATTTTAAAATCGGCCATAGAATTAAGATTAATAACGATATACTAAATTTCGTTGAAATATTTCAATCACACCGGAAGTTATTTAACCGGAAGTGAAAATCGATTTTCCACTTTAACCGGAAGTGACGCAAAAATTTTGAATACGTCAAATGGTTTACATTAGTGACATGCATCTTTTATCAAAATTTCAGATTAATCCGAAAAAAACTGAAAAATGGTCCAAAAATTTCGAAAATCGGCCAAAAAATGTCTGCGACAAATTTTCGAATTTTGAAATTTTGAAACTGCTATTCTTTCAGATTTTAACAGTAGATTCCAAAAATGCAAACCCAAAGAAAATCGACCGAAAAATACGACTTCTAGAGCCGATTATCTATTCTTGCACATATTGAATTGTGGCACTTCCGGTTTTGCAAAAAAGATCCAAAACATATTTATGCACATCGTCGCCTATATCTAAGGTTCGTGAATGTTGAATGGTTGCTGCAACTATTGTAGTCTAAGCTCAGGAAGGTGTGTAAATTTCGAAAAAAAAAAAAAAAAAAAAAAAAAAAAAAAAGAATTGACATTTCGATAACAAACTGGGACTTTGCTGAAGGCAAAGTCCCACAATAAATAATGAATAAAATGTGAACAATAAAATAATCATGACATCTACATGTCAAATTGCTTGGAAATTGTTAACAAGCTTCATAGAGAACCAAAGATAACATGAATATGAGGTGTAAGGGTCAAGCTAACTAGATGATATAGTATAGTATAGATATACCTGAGCCTGAAGTTTGTCTACTTCTTTGGCTTTTTCAGCAACTTGTTTCTTAGTCACTTCTAATTCCTCTTGTAGCTTTTGTTTAGCTTCAAAAGCCTTCTTTATCAACTCTTTTCTTTCTTCTTCTGACATCTGGGAGTAACTTTTAACTAACGACATTCCCCGACTTAAAATATCATTTCCATCTTTCTTCTGTTTTGTCTTATCCTGAAAAGTAAATAAACAAACAAAATTGTAATTTCAGAGTTTATCAATTGTAGGTACTTCTGATAAATACCTAGAAGAACTCATAATATCTATAGTTCAAACAACAGTGGATGTATCAATTCTGCAAATCAAAATCTTCGAAATTTTACATGTCTTTATTTATAAGAATCTATTTTCCTTTTCAAGTTAAATCTTGTCAGTTTCCTACAATTTAGGGACCTAAGACATTTATTGAAATTGATAAAAATACACTTAACATTTCACAAACCTCCTCATCTGAATCAACTATGTCTGTGTCACTACCACTGTCATCCTTATTGCTAGTTTTTGTAGGGTGGGAAAACTCAGCAAAATGCATCAAATTCTTCCGATAGCACTTGGCACCATATTTACAGGGTGGTAATGTTGCAGAAGTAGATGAACTGGCAGAAACCCCATTTGAATCTCTACTTGTGCTAGCTACACTGGGGCTATTATGAGAGAAATCCTTCAAATGTTGAGGATTTTTCCTATAACAATTTACACCGTAAGGGCATTCAGGTAAAACTTTCGCCTTTTTCGCAACGCTTGGTCCGTCTGCCATGGTTTGTCTGGATTGTCACAGAATTATTAACAAGTATTCAGTATTTACAAGAAGTGACAATATCAACAAATGTTAAAAAACTAAATATAGTGACTTATACTTCTTATTATTACAAAATGTCAACAATTCTCTAGTCTTAATTACCCAGACATTTTCTCGTGGTCTTAGATAACACTATACGAATTATAGTCTTGATAATCGTCAGTATGCAATGATGCTTATCTTCAAATATACTGTGATGTACAAGAACTGCACTCTAAGTATGAAAGAAGAAAATCGAAAAAATCACGTAAATATTGTCTTTGAGAGATAAAGATATGAAAAACAGTAGCCTAATTGTATCTCAATTATTGAGCAAGGATATTCCTTAAGATATTTATAATTTACATATCTATCATTGAGCTATGATGATAATGGAGACAACTCTATTTAAGAAAACAGCAGACAACAACTAGCCATAGATATAATGATAAAAACTTTCTTTAGTTTAAATCTAATTAGTTGGTGAATCAAAATATGCTATGCTCTACAAAATATTGATATTGGTTACTAATAGTCATTTAGAAAATGACCGGCAATGACAAGTCCGGGTGCTAAATATCCACTTATAGATCATTGAAATAGCTTAGGCCTCTATTTTAATTCTGTATTTTAATCCAATTACGAAGTAGGCTACTTCTCGGTCTGTTTATTTTCAATAACTTATATACCATTAAGAAACAACAGTTTTTATGGATATAGACTTCTATTTATTATTGAACACAACGTTACATTACACATATTTTTTTTTGTTTTTTTTTGTTTTTTTTTTGTTTTGTTTTTTTTTGCACTCAGATACGGTGTCAGTGTCGGGATCTCATATATATATAGGCCAGACACCAAGTACGCTATCTCCACTGAAGATGTGTTATTTTCTAGCGGCTACTCGGCTTCACCAACAAGAGTGTTACGGGCTATGGAAGTTAGTGTTCTTATGAATAGAAGGATCAAAGGGGGATTAGTGACCCTAGGATCCCAAATCTAGACATAAGCTTGTTACCTGTTATTGTTATTAAGTTTTTTTTAAAAAAGAAAGTTAAGTAATAGAAAAACGTCTGAGCGTACTACTTTTGTTTTTTTTTATCATTGTGCTTTTATTCATTTAATATACATTATTCTTTACAATATTCACAGGATACTATATAGTATAGTATTTACAGAGTATATTTACAAGGTGTAAAATATTTACATTGTTGGTCTTGACACTAAGCTGAAAGAGAGTTTGATTTGGTACGTTTAGTTACATTTTAATAAATATTTTTATGGTGCATGAAATTAAAGATTGAAAGTGAAGGTTAGTTTTCTTTGTGACACAATTTGTTAGTTCGAATAAGGAAAGTATGGGCCACAGGGACAAAAAAAAAATGAATAGATAAATAATGTTATGTCAAAGTAGGTAAGTAATTTTGTTGATGACCGAGCTTACCGGTCACACATACAGGTAACGTTATCAAGTGATTATTAACCATACAGCTCAGAACATTATATATACCAGCTAAAAAACTTAACAACTCAAAAGATACAACATAAACTACTACTTATTATAACAAATAACATTTGGATTACATTAACTCAAAATTATAAATGCAAAGCATTCACTAATTAAACATTTGAAACATCACCTATCAAGCCCTATTGCTGGTTTAGGAAAATTGACGACGTATTCACTATGATCAACCCACAAGATCTGCTAGATTACCTTAACTCTTTCGAACCAAGAATCCAATTCACTATGGTAAAAGAAAACGAAGAACAGCAACTACCATTCCTAGATGTCCAGATTACAAGAAATGACGACGAACTCCATACCACTGTATATAGAAAGCCCACCCTTACCGACCAATATGTTCATCATCAATCGAATCACCATAGCCAAATTAAAACTTTTATTATATCCACACTAACTAGACGAGCAAAACTGATTTGTAATGATAAAGATACCCTAGAATCTGAATTAAAGCACCTTAAAAAGTTAGTAGAAAGAACTATCAAACAGACGCTTACTAATACCTGCAGACCACCCCAATCCTTAAATAACGCTCCGACATTTATCAATATTCCCTTCATCGGCCCACTCAGCTATCAAATTAAACGGTTAATTACTAGAGAAACTGGCATCGATGTAACCTTCAGTAGTGGTAAAACCCTTAAGAATTTACTAAAAGCAAACGGACGACTAGATAAACCCACCCCAGATCCAAAAGGTGTTGTATACCAAATTGACTGCAGCTGCAAAAAAAGTTACATAGGCGAGACATCAAGACCGTTATCAGTCAGAATAAAAGAACACCAGACAGCTACCAGAAAAAGGGATCACAAAAAGTCAGCAATTGCAGAACATATTACCAAGAATCTATCACATCCAATAAAATGGGTTGAACCAATGATATATAACTACTAATTTAACCAAATGGAAACAAAGATCAATTAGAGAAGCACTAGAAATTAAAAGACATAAACCAGGGATAATGGTCAATTTTTTAGTAATACTGCTGGAATATCTAAATGTTTTATTTTCTTTAATGTTTATGTTATCCTTATGTATCTGATTGTTTAATCTGTCCCATTTATGTTTAGAGAAGCCTGATTAGATTAATACGGAGCCCCTTAAGCGCAATTTTCAACACTTTTTATTATTATTTCGTTTAAACGAAATAAATTATTATTTCGTTTAAACGAATTAATTCGTTTAAACGAATTATTATTTCGTTTAAACGAATTATTATTTCGTTAAAAACGAATTAATTTTTTCGTCTATTTCGTTGAAACGAAATAATTAACCCATCTTTTTATTTCGTTTAAACGAAATAATTATTTCGTTTAAACGACTTAGTTATTTCGTTTAAACGAATTAATTATTTACATTACATTAACTCAAAATTATAAATGCAAAGCATTCACTAATTAATCTACGGAGCCCCTAAGGCGCAATTGTAAACATATTTATTTTTCATTTCGTTTTTAGCTGGTATATATAATGTTCTGAGCTGTATGGTTAATAATCACTTGATAACGTTACCTGTATGTGTAATGAAACGTTATGTTCAATAATAAAGTGTCGACTCACAAGAGCTGGATGATTATTAAAGATGAATGTGTAATAAAATCATGATAACATTATCAACTAATCTTTAAGGTACCGGTACAGAAATTTCAATAGTTAAAAAGAAATATTGTCAAAATCCTTGTTAAATGTGAATGAAGGTTAGGGGGAGAAACGCTGGTTTTCATTAACATCTTGCAGACAAACCAATCATCGATTATCATTTTGAGAGATAGGCCTACTCTGGACAGCTGCAAGCAGGAGCTCAACTTGACAAAGTTTACTCACTAATAAAAACACCAATTACGTAGTTAAATTCATAACGCTCACGAAACAGTCAATTTCATACATTTAAATGTTGAAATAAATCCATTCAAGTTTAGGCCTACCGAAAAGCATAAGCTCAATAGCCTCTACCGCCCCAAAAACCTAACAAAAAAAAAAGTTTCAATTAAAAAAAAACCATCAAAACTGCTGTAACGCGTTAAGCAATTGTGGGCGGGCGGACGAGTGGACAACCTGATAGAACTGACGTCACTGCGAAAGCGTTTTGACATAATTGTCATAATGTAGGCCTGCCTTCAAACGAAAATAATTATATTGTAAAGTAGCAAGGCAACTTGTAACATTTTGGGCAAAAAAATTATCTGTTAATTGCCTAGAAAAATACAATTAGTATAAATTAGTTGGCACTCTTTGATGCCTTAGCATGCGCCTTTGCTGATAAATTAATTTTCTTTCTTATTATAATATACACTTTTTCCAGGTCACTTATAATTCATTTATCTCATATATTTATTAGAGTGGAACTATGGTATCTAAAAATAGCCGTATGAGTTATCATTGCTTGATCGAAGCCGACCTAGGAAAAAGGAATCAATAGTTGTGTATAGCATGGTTGTGCTATATGGCGAAATAAATACAAACATCTGTTCAGAATTCATTTGATGCCTTTTCATGTTTATGTTTATCTTGTCGTTATAAATCTATCGAAATTTAGTATCAACTAAGATTTTTCAAGCCCTGTGTTGGAGGTAAGCCGTATATCTCTGTATGCATCCTTTCATTGTATTAGTTCTTCGTGCATGATTTATATCATTTACTGTAGTAGAATATAATATCAACACAAGAGAAATGCAGAAATTATTTTGATATAATGTGTAGGTGTGCTGGATTTATGTCTATCAAAGCAGAGTCTCTATCATATTGAACTTGCATGAACATGTCAAGGTGATACATTATTTTACCGAAAAAGTGACGTTTTTAAGTCTGACTATATTATTATCAATGTTTGAACTACACACTATCATGTATTCAGAAAATACGTTTCTTTCCAATTAGCCATTGTGCAACATGGAGAATCCATTGTTTTAGGAAGCCAACTTTAATATTTCGAAACAGTCTACCTATATAAAAAGTCATCCTTATTTACTGAATTGGTGAGCGAGTTGGGTGAGTAGTGGAGTGAGTGTGTAGTTGGGTGAGTGGGTCGATAGTTGGATGAGTTGGTAAGTGAGTATTTTTGTGAGTGAGTTATTGAGTGAGTAGTTGAGTGGGTAGCTGGAAGAGTTGGTCAGTAAATAGGTGAGTTAGTAGTTGAGTGAGTTGATGAGTGTGTAGTTGATGATTAGCTGGGAGAGTTGGTCAGTGAATAGGTGAGTTAGCAGTTGAGTTAGTTGATGAGTGTGTAGTTGAGTGAGTAGCTGGGAGAGTTGGTTAGTGAGTAGCTGGGAGAGTTTATAAGTGAGTAGTTGAGTGAGTAGCTGGGAGAGTTGGTTAGTGAGTAGCTAGGAGAGTTGGTGAGTGAATTGGTGAGTTCGTAAGGTAGTAGTTGGGTGAGTTGATGAGTAAGCAGTTGGGTGAGTAGCTGACAGAGTTGGTTAGTGAGTGAATAAGTGAGTTTATGAGTGAGTAGTTGAGTGAGTTGGTAAGTGAGTAGTTGAGTGAGTTGGTAAGTGAGTAGTTGAGTGAGTTGGTAAGTGAGTATTTGAGTGAGTTGGTAAGTGAGTATTTGAGTGAGTTGGTAAGTGAGTAGTTGAGTGAATTGGTAAGTGAGTATTTGAGTGAGTTGGTAAGTGAGTATTTGAGTGAGTTGGTAAGTGAGTAGTTGATTGAGTTGGTAAGTGAGTATTTGAGTGAGTTGGTAAGTGAGTAGTTGAGTGAGTTGGTAAGTGAGTATTTGAGTTAGTTGGTAAGTGAGTATTTGAGTTAGTAAGGTTGTGAGTGGGTTAATGAGTGAATAGTTCGAAATATCTGAGATTAACCTAGCTATGAGAATGTTGCCCGAAAAACATGTCTTCGGGGCTTCTGCTCCCTTTGGCTCCGCCACTGTCCCGATATCAAATAGCTAAAACATAAAAAAAAACATCTTTTCATTTTTGATTTACCACACCCTCATATAATATTCACGGGTTTCGAGTGTGTGTTCACAACAGACCACATGTAGAAGCATGTTGATTGGACGATTTGAAATTTAGTTGGTTTTAGTTTTTAACAGAAATTTTGTATTAGCTTAGTCACTATCATACGAGGTTTACTCCTTAAAGTGAAGTCCGATATAAATATTAATAGTTTAATGTGGGCTACTGAAGACGGGCAACGCCGTGCAGAGTACACTGTGGGAAATTTTGCAAGGACAACGGCATAAGCCTGCTCTGTGTCGATATCCAACTGTCGAAGGATCTTTTGTCTGCATCACTGACAGGTGGAATCCGGGTTGAAAAATCCGAAGGGATTAACTCGACCAATACCGGGATTGAACCCCGGATCTTCAGGTTAGCTCACTGAGCCATCGCGGTTCTCCAGACGCGTTGAAGATACTTGTGTTTCTTAGGGCTTGCTATTTCCAAAAATAAATTGACCACAATTATCTAAAATTTGTTTTAAGATCTAATCATTTTTGACCAAAGTTTCAAAAGAATACCAATGTACACAAGTTATCATCATATTTTCTTGGAGATATTTAAAAGTAAATTCAAATTACTTTGAAAGCTTTTTCTTTTCTGACAGTAATGTCACAATTATAGATCATTGAAGATCGTTATTATATCAATTGAATATCATATTATTTCATTTACCAGAATAATTTTAATATTTATTTAAATATCTATAAGATCTTTCAAGGTAATTAAGCCAGACACTATGGATCTTTGACACGCTAATATTTAAAATCAAAATGATTCATTTCTATATTATGTCTGTTTTGAATTTTTACTGTGACAGCTTCAGTCCTATCGTTATACCTCATTATCAATCATCAATTTTAAGCATTAAAAAGAATAATTAGCATAGCGAAATAGGATCAATAAGGCCAATTCAAATAATACTACGCTTTAATACTGTTTAATAATGAGGAATTCTCAAGATATTGGGCTCAAGGCAGTTTTCTAAATCCGTTAATTAATTAACTTTGGGTTTTGGGTCAATGTTTTAAAGACATACATGCTTTTTAATAAATGCTTTACGAACTGATATAGATCGATTTCAGAAATATGTACATTTGTTATAATTGATATCTGACGCCTGGCGCCAAGACGTTTTTATCATTTTTGCTTGTCGTTATTTATAATGACGTCATGATATCAGAAATAACTGCACGTAAGATTGTTGATAACATTGATAGTCACGAATATAATCTATAAGCTGGTCAAGTAAATATTTAGATGATTGTATCTCTTTAATTTGAATAGAGATGATAATGACATATTTTGATTTGGCCAGGGTCTTTTCAGAAGGCGAAACAAATTATTATTAAACTTGGTCTTCTATCATATAAATAAATTAACACTCATATTTTTTTTTATATTAGAGAGCATGACTGGATAACAATAACCATTCAAGATGATGCATGGATCACGAACATCAATACCCAGTGAGGTACCAGTTCCCAAAGATATACCGAAATCAATAGATTTTCTGTATACAGACTTGGTACAAAGTGAAAATAGTCGAGAAGACTCATGTGAGACTAGGAAGTTCAAGTTATGTGGAGCTGTAAAAAGGTAAGACTTTTCTCATCGTAGGCGTACAGGACGAAGACCTGTTGGTAATGCAGCCTGGTTTTCCCGAAATTTTCCCTTGAAATTTACCTGTAATTTTCTTTGTTTTCTGGGTGTTGCCTGATATTTTCGGCGGATTTTCTTTTGTTATTAGAGTATCACCCGAAAGCATTACATGTCTGCTCGAGGTTTTTTCGGTCGCTGCCAGAAAAGATAACATTTGGCTGCCCCTCGCCCCTCATCTCCTACACCTATGTTTCTCACTTGAAACGAGTTATGTGGTACGATGGCACAATCTTTGTCATGTCAAACAATCATTCTCAATATACACAATCTTTCTCATGTCAAACAATCATTCTCAATGGACACAATCTTTCTCATGTCAAACAATCATTCTCAAACAATCATTCTCAATGGACACACTCTTTCTCATGTCAAACAATCATTCTCAAACAATCATTCTCAATGGACACAATCTTTCTCGTGTCAAACAATCATTCTCAATATACACAATCTTTCTCATGTCAAACAATCATTCTCAATGGACACAATCTTTCTCATGTCAAACAATCATTCTCAAACAATCATTCTCAATGGACACACTCTTTCTCATGTCAAACAATCATTCTCAAACAATCATTCTCAATGGACACAATCTTTCTCGTGTCAAACAATCATTCTCAATGGACACAATATCTCTTATGTCAAACAATCATTCTCCATGGACACAGTCTTTCTCATGTCAAACAATCATTCTCAATGGACACACTCTTTCTCATGTCAAACAATCATTCTCAAACAATCATTCTCAATGGACACAATCTTTCTCGTGTCAAACAATCATTCTCAATGGACACAATATCTCTTATGTCAAACAATCATTCTCTATGGACCCACTATTTCTCATGTCAAACAATCATTCTCAATGGACACAATCTCTCTCATGTCAAACAATCATTCTCAATGGACACAATCTCTCTTATGTCAAACAATCATTCTCTATGGACACAATCTTTCTCATGTCAATCAATAATTCTCAGTGGACTCAATCTTTCTCATGAAAAGCAATCATTCTCAATGGACACAATATTTGTCGTGTCAAACAATCATTCTCAATGGACACAATCTTTCTCATGTCAAACAATCATTCTCAATGGGCACAATCTTTCTCATGTCAAACAATCATTCTCAATGGACACAATCTTGTAATAACAACGGTTATTAAGACCATGTCAAAACCCGTATTCGGGATACGATGACACTTATTGTTAAATATGGCGCCTTGGTGTGGACTAATTAAGTTCTTGCAAATACATAATATTTTTTATGAAAGAGAAACAAGTTAATGACGCAGGCAGATTGTTCGAGTATTACACAATGTGCACTTAATCATTCTTTTATTGCAATTTCAGACCAATCCACGACTGGTTGCTGCTGATAGCATGTTGTCTATGTAATGGTGTTTTAGTAGGATATACCTATGGTATAGCTGTATTATTTCTGGACATGAAAGAGACGTTTAAAACCAATCGTGCTGAGGCCTCACTTGTTCAGTCTGTTAATACTGGTTTTATGTTTGGTGGTGGTAAGTAGGATGTATTGTTATGTTGGTTCAGGTCGACAAGCAGAATCTGAAAACAACTGCATTTTCAGCGACTGCTAGCAAGACAGTGGTGGTATCTGGTAGAACCTGGTCAATCGATAAAATTTTCTATAAAAGTCGACCAAAGTGGTCAAAATCTGTAACCATACAGCAGGTAGTAGTGTTAAAATTATTTCTAAATAAGCGCTCTTCGTTCCACTGCGAGGAATACGAGCAGATACTGTAAATCGCCAGTTGAACTGAATCGACCGTTAGACTGTTTGCTATTGCTTCCCACCTGACAAATAATCAAGCGAACAACTCAAGAAACCTTTTTACCATACGTTCTTAAGAAAGGAATTATCCATTTCAGGAATAATATCATCATTTTTAATCAGTTATTTAAGTACTGGTACAACCTGTATCATCAGTGCCGTTATAGCGGCAATAGCAACAAGTAGTGGATTCTATCTGGAAGCTCTACCATTTAATATTTTAACAGTTGGTTTCATTGGAGGTAAGTTTTACACGTTGCCTCAGAAGCCCTAGCCCATTTCTGTTTATCAGCATTTCAACACTTGTTAGTCCCTCCAAGCAGAATAAATCTAAGTATATCAGAACTGGTGAAAGCTACTACTTGACTTTGTTCATGACTAACTAAAATCATTAAACACATCCAACCAACTTGATTACCTAGTCCTGTGACAACCTGATAAGATTTTAGATATGTAGCTGGTCTCAGACAACCTGATATTACACTGGTTAGAATATCTGATCCAAGGCCACCTGATAAGACATTAGATGCTGGTCTCAGACAACCTGATGAGACTTTAGATATATAGCTGGTCTCAGACAACCTGATATTACACTGGTTAGAATATCTGATCCCAGGCAATCTGATAAGACATTAGATGCTGGTCTCAGACAACCTGATAAGACTTTAGATAGATAGCTGCTTTCAGACAACATGATGTTACATTGGTTAGAATATCTGGTCTCAGACAATCTGATGGGACAATGGATAAGATAAACTGGTTTCAGACAATCTGATAAGGCATTGATAGCTTGGTTGGTCTCAGACAATCTTAAAAGACATTAGATAGCTTAACTGGTCGTAGACAATCTGATAAGACATTAGATAGCGTAGCCGGTCTCAGACAATATGATGGGACAATGGATAAGACTGAAAATGCTATGTTTTGTTTATGTTACAGGTTTCAGTTTGTGTAATATTTTTACCAGTCTGTTTACAGTAGTGGGGAGAGTTTTTAAAACCAACTATAATATGGCTATAACCTGTCTTATTCTAGGTGGTGGAGTAGGTTCGGCTATCTTTCCATATTTTAACTTATTTCTCCTAGAGACTTATGGCTGGAGGGGAACTTTCTTAATCCTCAGTGCCGTCATTTTAAACTGTTTACCTCTAGGATTGTTTGTGAGATTCTTACTACCCCCTTTGTCTTCGGTCAGACATTGTGACAACCGTTACGTCCTTACATCACATAAAATCTTATGGATGGATCCTGTTTTTACGATGTTCATTCTATGTTTGATCTTGCGATCTGTCCCCATCGGCCTAGTTAGCTACTTTATCTTAGATATTGCAGACTTTAAGACATTCGACGTTTCAGAAGGTTCGTTCTTTCTATCTGTGGTTGGATTTGGGAATCTCTCTGGTCGTTTCCTTACTTTATTGTCCAGACCAATTATGAAATTCTCGGCTGTTCGGGAGTATGCTGTTTATGTGTGTGCATCAGGCGTAGCAATATTTTGTCTTGGAGTAAGTCACAGCTACGCTTTGATCATCGTCTCATGTGTATTTTTTGGAATCGCTTATGGGATGATCTCGGCGACGGCCGGTGTGGCTTGTTTTGCTATTTCCGGTGATTCGAGATATCCAACGGCAATAGGAATATTTAATACTGCCATGGGAGTAGGATTTGGTTTAGCAGGACCTATAGGAGGTACGTTATCACATACATTATTCTGTTCATCTTGATCCTGTTCGTGAATTCTTGGAAATCCCAAGGGCTAAAAAAAAAACCTACTGCATTTTGAGAATTTGAGCGACTGGGAAAGAATAATTCACTTTTCTGAAAAGTGAAACTACAGTGAAAGATACACTTTGGCTTTATCATGTCGATGGTTGTCCAAAAGGATAAATTCATTTTAGATGTCTTCGGATGTTTTTCCTGTAAAACTAAGCCTGATTGCAATCATGATGGACGATAATTGGGTCTATTATGTGACTCTTATAATCCATGCATACCGCAACTGACAATGATCTTTAAGAAGAGTACACTAGTTTCACCGAATCTTTGATCAAATTTTACCTTTATTCTTTTCAGGAACCATACGTGACCATGTGAATTCTTACGATTTGATATTATATGGTTTTGCTTCTGTGAGTTTTTTAGCCGGACTACTACTGATGACTGTTTCATGCTGCTGTACTAGATCCAAATCTCCTAAGATACAACTCGAAGACGCTTGAAAATGAAGAGACTGCAAGAAGATGTCTTATAGGAATGGGCTCGGGTACAACAATTTCTTCATCATCCAGGTTGATTGCAATACGCTGACAAATAGGTTATTAACTAAAGATGTCATCGAACGGGTACTTGCGAACTTTTCTCTTTGTAACCCCTTTATCACAAACCGATCTACTTAATTCTGTACAAGAAGACTTATTGACAATGAAGATCTCAATATTTCTGAGCAAGAGTTCTACACAGCCGCCAGTTCTCAATTATAACAAAGATAGCTTTCAAGGCAATGTAACATTCGCCCACTGGCAGCTGTCAGAAATGATAAAACAGTCTTTAGTGACTTACGTACGAATTTTTATACGCCCATATGAAATGGGGCGTATATTTTCGTCCGTCCGTCCGTCCACAATTGCTCGTAAACACTCTACAAGACCCGATTCTTGACGGATTTTGACTAAAAAGGACGAACCCTATTGAAAATTAGAAGAATCGAAAAATATTTAGTATGAGTTATTGCCCTTGTTCCTGAAAACGCGTTCAATTTTTAGCTTTTAAACACTAAAAGGCACGATTCTTGCTGGATTTTTGACAAAACTTGGTTTTATTATTCAGTCCTGCGCTGAAGATTGATTCTAGAGTTTTCACGAGCTAAAAATTGAACATTTTTTCAAGAACAAGGGCAATCATACTCAATATTATTCAGTACGCCCTGAAGTGTTCAAAAGAAGTGTATGACTGAAGGTTGAATATTTCATACTGGTAATTGTTACTGTACTGCTAAATACTTTTATTCAAAATCAAAGCTGACAGTGGGCGTATGTTACCTTGCCTGGCAAGCTATCTTCTAATATTCAAGAAATATTATTAGTTTGAATTCAATTATATATATATATAAGGGCATAAATATCTGGCATATATATATATATATGTAATTCCACAAATACAACAAATAATTAAATCACACAACTCTAATCAAGGGCAATTGACGCGTTTTTCCTAAGTCAAGGGCAATAACTCAAAAACCGTTCATTGAAATTCGAACTTGACCAGGATCTCATCAATATTAATGATTACACCAAATTTCATCAAAATCGATTGCAAACTGTAGCTTCTATTGTGCTGACACACAAATTTTTACAATGTCAAGGGCAGTAACTCAAAAACCGTTCATCGAAAATGCGTCTAGTTCAAGTCCAATGATCATACTAAGTTTCATCAGAATCGGTTGAAAACTGTAGCTTCAATCCTGCTCACGAACAATTTTTAATAAATTTCGACGCGTTTTAACAATTTCAAGGGCAATATCTCAAAAACCGTTCATCGAAAATACGTCAAATTCGAACTTGACCGAGATCTAATCAGTCTAAAGCATCACACCAAGTTTTATCAAAATCAGATAAAAAACTGTGGTCTGTATAGTGCTCACAAGAAATGTTGACCGACGGACAAGGGCGACGACAATTCATGTGGGCGTATAAAAATGATATATAAGTCATTGAAGATTGTCACCCATTAGTTGCGGTAATATAAAATGTTGGGAGGCTAATGAAAACCATCTAACGAACAAACTTATTAACGAAATATTAGGGTGGTTGATACATAGGTCATGCCAGAAAGGAAATTTTACAATACCTGTAACTAATATTCCTGTTCTAGTGATAATTGAATTGGATTATTTTTTAATTCACACGGGTAGCTTCAAATTTTCTATAAATATTTTCATCTCTCATATCCTTTTATTATACAGATTTATTCTGTATTGCTTTTTACGTGATTTATACATTATTATTATTATATTTATATTTACATTAAATTACTTTCCTTATCATTTGAGGAAACAGTTTTATCCATCTCCGTCATCCTTTCCCACACACTTTTGTTCACAAAATGATATTTAACTTCTCATACGCTCTAGCAATAAAACCCTTTCCTCTGAATATACTGGCAACAATCAGTCTCGGCAGATCATGGATGGTAAGAAGGGTACCAGCAGAAAGACCAGCCAGATTTGAATTTTTCTCAGATTTGAAAAGTCTTAAGTTGGAGAACCTATCTAAATCACACCTTGTGAAACGAAATATCACATGAAAACCAGAGCTAATGATTAGTTGATTTGTGGAATGGGCCCTGGAGGTGAACTACGAAGCCATCTCCACTGCTGACTCGGTTGATTGTTACAGTTATTTAACACTAACCGATAGGTCCTTTTACCCTCAGAAACTACATCTAAACATTGTTTAGTTTCACCATGATATATACTTTGGTCCTGAAATGAAAAGAAACCGCACTGTAAATCATCCATCTACGGTAAAGGGTGGGGGTTATATATAAGTAAGTGAAATGTTTTTGTCCAAGATTACTTACATCTCTATACAACCAATGCTGTTTTTCTGAATACTCTCCAGTACAGTACCATGATGTTATTTGGCCTTGTTTTTCTTTATGTGGCTCAAAACATCCTCTATGTCTTCTTATCTGACCAAATTTACAATGATACCATAGCTGAAAAAAGAACACCCTTGGTATTATGGATGATACGAGCTTCATTTCATACAAAAAATAATATGCGAATGGTAGAAGTGTGAAGTCGAGTTCTGGGATATTGATACAGTACAACAAAGATAATTAGGATAGGCAACGTGGTCAAAACAGTTTTTACAAATGCTAATGTTACTTGTACCTCGTGAAATGAGAATTGTTTCAAATGTAGGGCCTATCGTTAATCCCTCGCATTAAATCCCATCTGGCACCGTATCTCATCTATTTGAACAATGTAGTATGTATGCTGTAAAATGACACAATAATTTCTACCTTTTCACCCGACAATTACCATTATCATCATCACCTTATCGCACAGTTCCTAGTTTGTCGTATAGATGGAATATAGATAGAGTATTATGGGTAAAGCCTTAAAGGACATAAACTCTTAAGTCTCAAACTGGACAAGTTGGACTTACCAGGTACCATGACTAAGGATATAATCTCTGTAAGACGATGTATCCATCTATAGCGTGTTTCAAATTTACCAAGTTTAATGAATTATTAGATGGTTTTATGGATTTATTGGATTATAGAGGGATTCTGTTGTATAGTTATGGTACCTGCTAAGTCTACGGATGATCAAGACTGATTTTGTCCAAAAATTTAAATTGTTTGGTCATCCTAAGAGGTATTTTTCCTCAGTAAATACACCAGTACGTTACCTGATTACTACCCATACCATGACAATTAAACAATCCAATTGCTGCTTTCCCAAAAAAACTTTCATTATCATCATTATCTATACACAGATAATCATATTTCTCATTTCGTATCTATAATTAGATATATATATATTATTATCTATACACAGATTTTCATATTTCTCATTTCGTATCTATAATTAGATATATATATATTATTATCTATACACAGATAATCATATTTCTCATTTTGTATCTATAATTAGATATATATATATATATTATTATCTATACACAGATTATCATATTTCTCATTTCGTATCTATAGATATATATATATTATTATCTATACACAGATTATCATATTTCTCATTTCGTATCTATAATTAGATACATATATTATTATCTATACACAGATTATCATATTTCTCATTTCGTATCTATAATTAGATATATATATATCATTATCTATACACAGATAATCATATTTCTCATTTCGTATCTATAATTAGATATATATATATTATTATCTATACACAGATAATCATATTTCTCATTTCGTATCTATAATTAGATATATATATATTATTATCTATACACAGATTATCATATTTCTCATTTCGTATCTATAATTAGATACATATATTATTATCTATACACAGATAATCATATTTCTCATTTCGTATCTATAATTAGATATATATATATTATTATCTATACACAGATTATCATATTTCTCATTTCGTATCTATAATTAGATATATATATATATTATTATCTATACACAGATTATCATATTTCTCATTTCGTATCTATAATTAGATATATATATATCATTATCTATACACAGATTATCATATTTCTCATTTCGTATCTATAATTAGATATATATATATTATTATCTATACACAGATTATCATATTTCTCATTTCGTATCTATAATTAGATATATATATATTATTATCTATACACAGATTATCATATTTCTCATTTCGTATCTATAATTAGATATATATTTATTATTATCTATACACAAATCATATTTCTCATTTCGTATCTATAGATATATATATATTATTATCTATACACAGATAACCATTCCTCGACACTTGAAAAAGGATAATATTTCGAAAACCGGTTCGTGTCAATTGCGTAAGTTTTTGTTTTACTTGTTATAATTTTTCACATCATTGTTTGCGTTATTTATCACCTAAATATATATTTTTTTGCATTTTTCATCTTGCTTTATATATCCCCAAACCCAGTTTGACTTATTTGCATAATTTGATCCCAACATTTTCACGCTAGCATATACAGTTTCCTCCTGTTACATCCGCTGTACATTCCCTTCTAACCCCAAGTTATTTTCATTATGCTCCCCAACTACAACAACCACTGGCAAGAAGCCAGAAATAGAAACACTAATCGTCAACCAAACCAATATCACGTACCCTACAACGGCCCTGTCTTCCATCGACCTCTACCACCTACCAATCGCCGACCACCAACCAACCCATCCAGCTATATCCCACCCCATCGCCGACCTACCTACAACACAGCCTACCAATCAAGAGGTAACCATCGACCTGACCAACAACAGAAACGACTACCAGCCCACCGACGCCAACCAGTCCCCACTCATAAGGAGGAAGAACCCTTTGTGAAGGTGTTCTTCCAAGTTTTGCAGTGCCTCCATCATTTGGCAATCCTTACCCTTCAACAGCAAGGCCAACCAGCGTTTACCTTTAAACGCAAAGTCTCTGAGTTAGATAGTTTTATCCGTCCAGCAATGAAAACATCAGCTGTCGACGCGAATATTAGATCCCTCAATCGGACATGGCTCTGTAAGGTTACGCAGGTCCTGATCGACCATTACCAAACCACACTTCAAGAGAAGCTGACCACCATTCGTACCAAGTCTTTATCACCACCTGCCGTCGACCGCATCGTTTCTCATACCCTGTCCTGGGTCCGCCGCTCCTATGGGAAACGTCTCTCTCAAGCTGTAATCTCCAAATTCTACCAAACAATCAACGAAACAAAAACCAGAGTAACCATATCTCTACCAACTGAAATGGACACTACACCTGCACCATCTAGAGCCACCACGCTGCCGAACCAAACCCCTAAACGAGCCCGAAGTTCACCTACTCCTAGTCCAGCAGACATAGGTAAACGCTCTCGTAGAGAGGGCACACCCCTTCTCTTTTCACTTTCAGACTCGTCTTCCCCTTCCACACCATCTGAATCTTCACCACGATATCCAGGATCCGCCAACCTTTCTTCCTTCTGTGCGTTTGTGGACCAGCAAACCACCCCTCAGTCTCCATCCAAGTCGAGACGTGTATCCAGACCTTCCCCTCCTCGAACCAGATCCCAGTCCGTTCCCAATGCTACAATTCTAACAACTACCAAACCAGTACCAAACACACCGTCGACGACCATTATATCCGCTACCAAACCGTATTATCACCAAACCAAGGACAAATCATTATGGAAACTACCTGCTCTAAAGAAATCTACCTTAATAATTGGATCATCTAACCTGAATCGAATTACCAAAACCAGTTCAGACACAAATCCATCACATACAGTCAATCCTGGAATCATACGACCATGATCCCAAACCTAATACCATTATTCTTCATGTAGGCCTCAACAACCGTGATCAGATACCAAAGACCTCCTTTAACCAAGCCCAGAAATTAATCGCCACAGCCAACAAAACCTTCCCAAACTCGAAGATCCTCTTCACATGTATACCCATTTCAAATAAAATCTCGAAGAAAGCACAACAGAACCTCAGCACTCTCAACAACATGATGATGGAGTCCAGTATCAACAGCGCAACAATCTTACCACCCTACGAAGAAGAATTCGAAACAATTGATAATCTTCATTGGTCTCCAGAAAGAGCAAACAGCATCTATTTGTTTTGGATACACCAGCTTCAAGCATCGAGTAAGTCTTTAAACTAATTACTGGGGATAAAAATACTGAGAGGCCACCGCTAGGCCAAACTGTAGTTAACTTGAGCCGCAAAATTCTCACACCCCTTCAGCATTCAATCTTAGACCGTGGACTTAAGTTTATTCCCACACCAAAGATAGCTAACTTGAATTATTTCCGACCATCCATTGAACGATTTCAACGAAATCTTAGCTGCACATATTTTTTTCGAAACCACCCCCCACGTGGTGCTAGAACAATGTTTATTCCTAAATCCACGTGGACACCCCCTCAGGCCGCCATCCATCCTGAAATATTGAAAGCATTTGCAAGTATGAATAGCCAAATAGTGAACCTTTCCATAACACACGAAAAGCCTAATCTCACACGAGTGGAACGTGAAGCGTTAAACTTACTTAAGAAAGACGATAGCATTGTTATTAAAAAGAGTGAGAAAGGTTCATGTTGTGTCATTCTGAATAGGGAGGATTACGTTTCAGAAGCAGAGAATCAACTGAATAATCCTAAACATTATGCCATTTTACCGAAACCAATTTTCAAAGAAACTGCTAACATGATTAATAATATTCTTGCCGATTTAGTCAAAACTAGTTATCTTAAACAGAAACAATATGACTATCTGTCTGCCAAACCTGATTGTCGCGAGAGACATTTGTACACTTTGCCTAAAATCCATAAGAATCCAACCAAGGAGTGGTTTATCTCGAATAAAATCCCTAAAGGCCGCCCGATTATTTCTGACTGTGGTAGTGAATCATATGCAGTGTCAGAATACATTGATCATTTCTTACTACCTCTAGCATGCCAACATCGCGCCTACCTTAAAGACACAACCGATTTTGTCAATAAAATAAAAAATCTTCGAGTTCCCTCTAATGCTATTTTAATTTCTATCGACGTTTCTTCTATGTATACCAATATCGATAACACTACTGGTTTAACGGCAGTTCGTAAAGCTTTTAATAGAAACCCAGATCCGAACAGACCCGACGATGCAATTCTACAGCTTTTAGAGATTTGTCTTAGTCGAAACGATTTCACATTTAATGGTAAAACATATTTACAAACTTCAGGGACAGCAATGGGCAAACGATTCGCCCCTTCGTACGCAAACCTTTTCATGGCAGAGTGGGAACGTGAGGTGTTGCCCCTCTGTCCATTTGACCCACTTTTTTACGGACGCTTTTTGGATGACATTTTTATGGTTTGGACTTATTCTATCGAACAGTTTTGGGAATTCTTTGAAATTCTCAACAACCACCATCCTTCTATCAAACTAACCGCAAACGTGAGTGACAAAAGCATAGACTTTCTCGATACCACAGTCTTT
>NW_008707180.1:520572-534976 GCF_000327385.1 Lottia gigantea | reverse complement strand
CAAAACTGAAAGAGCGTGGGTACTCTAAACGATTTTTACGAAACATAAAAAATTCCACCTTAGCACAGATAGCGGCTAAAAACAGACTTTATGCCGAAGTACCTCCAGGTTTAAGAAGTGCTCCATGTTTGTCCAGTAGATGCAAAACATGTCCCTTTATATCAGAAACTCATTATTTTGTAAGCAACTCTACGAATAAATGGTACCCGATCCAGGAACATCTAACATGTGAACATTCGAATGTAATATATTTAATTTCATGCAAGAAATGCCCCAAACAATATGTAGGAGAAACTAAGAATAATTTACGAACTCGCTTTAATGCTCATAGGTCAGACATCAAATTAAAGAAAGACAAGCCTGTTTCTAATCATTTCAACCTCGACGACCATTCAATAGACGATCTCACCCTAATCCCAATTGAGCGTATAGAAATTGACTTGCCCGAAGATGAAACTACCAAATTCCGTCAATCTAGGGAGGCCCATTGGATTGAGACATTGAATACAGCAAGACCTATAGGACTAAATATTCATCATAATGTAGGCATAGCACCCTTTGTTGTCCCGTTTAATACAACCAGCAATCGAGCAAGCAAGATAGTTCATGCCCACTATAAGAGCCTTCAAGAGAAATTCCCCCATGTCTATAAGCAGAAAATGATAGTTGCATATTCAAAAAATAAGAACTTAAATGATAATATTGTTCATAGTAAACTAAAAACAAACAGTACATAACAGATACTATACTTCTCGCCCATCGGGTGAGTTATTTTTTCTAATTTCAGATCAGAATAAGAACAGAAGAAAACCCAATATCAAGACCCTTAATCCTAATTTCTAAATAAAGTGTCTGCTCCACCCTAGGCCTGTACATTTGGGAGAATCAAACCCTCCCTTCCCCGAAATATAATTAGATATATATATATATTATTATCTATACACAGATTATCATATTTCTCATTTCGTATCTATAATTAAATATATATATATTATTATCTATACACAAATAATCATATTTCTCATTTTGTATCTATAATTAAATATATATATATTATTATCTATACACAGATTATCATATTTCTCATTTCGTATCTATAATTAGATATATATATATTATTATCTATACACAGATTATCATATTTCTCATTTCGTATCTATAATTAGATATATATATATTATTATCTATACACAGATTATCATATTTCTCATTTCGTATCTATAATTAGATATATATATATTATTATCTATACACAGATTATCATATTTCTCATTTCGTATCTATAATTAGATATATATATATTATTATCTATACACAGATAATCATATTTCTCATTTCGTATCTATAATTAGATATATATATATTATTATCTATACACAGATTATCATATTTCTCATTTCGTATCTATAATTAGATATATATATATTATGATCTATACACAGATTATCATATTTCTCATTTCGTATCTATAATTAGATATATATATATATTATTATCTATACACAGATTATCATATTTCTCATTTCGTATCTATAATTAGATATATATATTATTATCTATACACAGATAATCATATTTCTCATTTCGTATCTATAATTAGATATATATATCTTATTATCTATACACAGATTATCATATTTCTCATTTCGTATCTATAATTAGATATATATATATTATTATCTATACACAGATTATCATATTTCTCATTTCGTATCTATAATTAGATATATATATATATTATTATCTATACACAGATTATCATATTTCTCATTTCGTATCTATAATTAGATATATATATTATTATCTATACACAAATTATCATATTTCTCATTTCGTATCTATAATTAGATATATATATTATTATCTATACACAGATTATCATATTTCTTAATTATAATCAGATAAAATATAGATTATCATTTATGCACAGATTAGGCTTATCATATTCATATTTCTTATCTAAAATTAGATTAAATATACATTATCATCGTTATCATCTATACACAGATTATCATATTTCACATTTCTTTTCTATAATCAGGTAGAATTTTCATTATCCCGTACGATTATCTGTGTAACTATAATTATTATCTATACACAGATAATCATATTCCTAATCTATAATCAGATTAAACATGCATTATCATAATCATTATCATTATTGTTACACAGATAATCATATTTAATATTAATCATGAAAGAAGATATAAAATAATCTTGCCTCTCCCCACACGGTACATGTCTGACCAGGTATAAACATATTTGGTATGATATTTTTTATATACCACTCAAAATTCCTACAATTTAGTTTCTTCTTTAAAGCCAGTTTACTCGATATATCACCTATATCTTCCTACAATAAAATACAGTAACGTTTGAAATTTCTTAAAGTCTTGTTAAAAGTCTGAAAATAAAAGTTAATTGCGTTTCCCATTCATAAAAACGTATGACAACAATTCTATGATACGTAAGAATCTTACCTTACAGGGTCCGCATACTTGTTTGTGATAAATAACGTAATCATCTAACCAGGTTTCAGCCAGACGATGAAGGTTTCTTTCCAATGTTTTAGACTGAGTTGTGTTACCCCAGTCATAAGGCAACCTACTCTTATAAACATGACCAACGTGTGAACAGGGTGAAACTACCAAACTACCTCCACACATCCATGCCTAAAAATGAATTTCGTTATATAATAAAACGATTCAGACTATTCTTTGATTTACGACATTAACTACACCCAAATCTTCTCTATCTTGTTACAGCCCGTATTGGCCGCTAGTTCTTCTACTTAAACATTACCTTAAAAGATATCTCTAAATTTTCACCGCCCCAAATGAAGAAACCCTCGTCAAATTTTTCTGTTTCTTCAAAAAACCTGCGGCTTACTCCGATTAAACAGCCAATAAGAGTTGGTGATCTGAAAGAACAAATATTACATAATATACACCATATTTTTAGTATAAATTATCTCCCTTGATATTATCAAATTGGAACAAAGTTGACATGCATTTTCCGGTTGTATTTTATAAATTTAATGATATTTGTATTCAATGATGAGATAGAGTATTTTGCAGACTTGGCAGAACTGAGACAGGCAGAGGTGGCATCCGCCCCCCCACCCCCCAAAAGCAAGTTCTTTGGGCAAAAATCTCATAACTAGGTTAAAGATTCGGGCAATCTTGATATCTCGCCCCCGCCCTCCCCCCTCTCGAACGTAAACCTGGCTCCGCCACTAAACATAGAATTGCTATCCTGAACCAAGAAACTCATTTTTCAGTTTCAATTTACAAGGGTAAAAAGCCTTTAATCCACCAATTCATAGGAATTCGTACATAGAAAAATAAAATACGCACCCAACTGGTAAATATCGTGGTTTATCATACGATTTTCTATCCCATTTAAATATTAATCTCCAATCAAATATACCAATAGGTGCTGATTTCTCTATGTCGTATGTTCTATATCGGAAGTCGTCTCCCTCTATTACATCCATTACTGACGTCACTACCGTTCTATAATCTGATGCTATGGCATCCAACAGAGGTTCAATCCATCCTGTAAGGACAATAGTGTAGTCACTAATAAACTAAGCATTTTTTATGGTGTTTGTAATTATGGTATGGTAACTATGATTTTGGGCAACTGGTTTCACAGTGCAAACACTTCAATAGTTTTTCATACATAATAACATAGCATCGTATCAGGAATCCTGGTTAGAAGTATGATGAATGAGGTTGTGGTAAGGACACGATGACTAACATAAATACTTAAAAGTATATTACTGTATTTTTACCTTTGGTAACTTCACAATGAGAATCCAGAAATATTACAGCACTACCACTTGATACGTCATATCCTCTTAGTCTGGTTCGAATTAGTCCACCTCGAGTCTTTAGTCTGACCAATTTGACTTTGGGATAATGTACAAGGTATTCTTCTAAATCCTTTTGTAAATGAACTGAAATAAAGATTTCTTATAAATTTGGTTATAGAAATGTTCTTTTTTTAAATCTAACTTGTTGTTAATCAAATCAAAATTACTAAAATCAACAAACCCAAGTTGTACAGTGGTATCGAGCATAATGTTCCTAAAGAGTGGGAATGCTCTTACACGTTTTTGATACCCATCGTGATACAATTACGGGAGCACATGGTGTAAGTACGAAAACTGTTAGATAATTATTCTTCTTATGTTCGTACACACATGATTATTAAATTGTTAAAACATACCAAAAGTTGAAGCATCATCAGACAGTATGATTTCTTTCAGTAGCTTTGGTGGTGTTCTATTTAAAACACTGTGTATTGTACGCAGTAGCGTAGACCAGGCTTCATCTCGAAATGGAATGATTATACTTACATCGGGCAAATCAGATCGAAACGTCACATTTTTACACCTTAAATAAAAAAGTAACATCTCTCGGGTGTCCATCGAGGTGGGGACAACAGTGGTGGGGACACGATATGGTTGGACCCCACCACATTTTGAGGGTATTATGATTATCAAAATGCATGGTACGAAATAGTTGATATCCAATTCTTGATTTTTAATTCGAAATGCGTGTTAGAGGCATTCCCGGCGATTAAATTTTCAAAATTTTCTCGACATGGTGGTGGGGGAGTCTTCGCAAGGGCGCCGTACACTCATATCTTAATAGCGGGTCCCCAACCTTTGCCAGCCTGAACATCTTGATTGTTTTTAACCATGACGATAGTGAGTCAACACTCAACAGCACTGAGTTGACAGTTGTAAAAAAAACCTTATCGCTTTATAAGTCTTTCGTTTACAATTTTAATGCGTCATTTTCGGCAAAAGTACCGAAAATTAATTAGGTTTAGGCTAATACAAGCATAACTCTTAGTGGTTCCCTATATGATGATTAAGATATTAAAGGAATACTACGTCTTACAATGAAGATAAAATTTAAGAATTTTAACTTTGGCCAATAACAGCATATATCTTTGACAGTAGATATACCTTGTGTCATAAATAACATAACAGGATCCTTATATAATCCAATAAATCCAACAAAACTTTGTAATCATCCATAAATATGTAATATTAAGATTAAGCGTATTTCAATAATTACTTAGTTTTATCAATTTTCAAATTTTCCAGATTTTCCAGGGATTCTGTTACGTTATGACACCAGGTATGTTCACTGATGAATATATACTCATATTGACCATTCTTGACAACTTAAATTTTATGTTCATTCTAAGACATAGTATCACTTTAAAGAAGCCATAAAAATTGATACAAGTGAATCTGTACTGTTATTGTTTATATAGAATCCGAAATTCTATAGTAGATACAGATAAAATTGGAGATACAAACTGGAGATACAAACACAAAATAAATTTTAAAGAAATCTTAACTTACTCTGGAAATCTATAATCGGGTAAATTTCTATTTAAAGAAATCATATCACTGACATATTGATTAAAGGCATTTCTATGCCATCCCTGGTTGTAGGCCTTTTTCTGCTCTTCTGTTAAATCTTGTAATCTCATAGCCACGCCTACTCCCATTTCACCTGTTGCCATAGAAATCAATACAATATTGCAGTTCACGTGTTTACTTTAACAGTTCAAGTATTTAAATCCGGTTTGTATTTGGAAACAAAATGCGGAAAAAAAAATCCCAAGACACTTTGGAGATATATTGCCACCTTTGAGCAACACGATATAAAAAAGCTTTTAGATTTCCCATCACTCAAGAGTTTTGTTCTTACCTGGCGCTGACGAATTAATGTCGTATTTTACTTCATAAGCATTATCATCGTGATACACGTCTTTCAATTTGTGTACACTGTACACAGAGTTAGTCACTGTTCTCAAATCTCTCACAGCTTCTCCAACATAGACACCTGTCTTAACTCTGTCCTCTTCCACTTCAGACTTAAAACTCATACGAATCCAAATAATGAATACCACTATTAAAGCCACGATAAAATATCGAGCTATTAATTTATGACCCATTTTGACTTTAAATTGTCGTGTAAATGACATAACAACTTAGCCTATAAAAGACCAGGAATCAAACTCACACTCAAACAATTTACAATTTACTATATACTATTTACTATTTACTATTTCATCAACTTCTTTGTAAACTTTCAAAAAAGCAGAATCATTGATAGCAATAAACTGTGCACAGATACCACAAAATCACAGTTAAAAAAAAAGCATCCTGTACTTTTCAGCCTTATTTAAACAATCCATCAGACATGTCACAAGCCACGAGTAATGCTATGATATTATATTCCGATTATAGACGACAACATCTTGACATCAACTACAATATGTAGAACGTAGCCTACAATGTAGCATCACTTTGGAACATTTCTTCAACTTTAACACTTAAATGATTTTCATTGAATATTGGAGCCAAATGTTCAGTTTTAATGTAGATTTAAAATTTTCTTCAAGACATTTAAAATCTATTCTAACTTTAAGGCAGCTGATCTACGAACAATAGGTTTGCGCCACCGGGGTAACAGCTGAATATTACAGGACGTCCAAAATCAATCACAAATATCGACAAATTGCTTCAGCTTGGCAAATATGCAGTAAATTGGAAGAAATACGTGGATATGAGAAATTTGATGTTTAATCACATTTGTTGAATTGGAAAATGATCAATATTGTTGTTTATCAAAATGAATTAATAAGGCAGTGATTATGGACAGGTAAGAAGCTAAATTATTTTCGTATGCTTGTAACTTTTATGTTCTGTTTCGGTTATAGCATAATATAATTTAAAAGGGTGTAAGTTATTTCAACATGAACATATAGACATTTGACGCAAATGTATTTGGGTGATTCTATTCAGTTATTCATCTACAATTTATGCGGAAAAACCTTGTGGGTTAAATGGTTTCAAATAGTACGTGATGTTACATGATACAATTTGTATAATTGGATAGCAAATCTGCTGCTCATGTTTAAGATTGTTCAGGGACCGGTCGTTGCAACGTTATAAATTGTTTTTATTTGTGGTGTAAGAAAAGGTGAATTAATTTGTCCATAGATTTTACCTTTTGTCAATCAATAACATCGTTATTCATGTTTATCACCTAGACCAGCTTTGTAGAAAACAATAATTAATCATTTTGTTCCAGTTATTTATGAAATGATATAACCCATATTGGTGAATATATGATCAACCCAAACAAAACATGCCAGTTCGTTTACCAAGAAGACGGTTTTCATTTTTACTGATATTAATTCCTGCAACTTGGCTCCTGGTAGTTCTCTGTATATCATTCAGATTTGAAAGCGAATCGAGAGAACATAAGCACGAATATAGATCAGAAGCTAAAGGACTTCTTCCTTCGTTAGTATTCAACGAAAACGGGGAGATAAATGCCAAGTTCAGAAACTCGGAAATTGATAATCCTCTGGAACTGGAGGAGGATGTAATTAAGAAATTTGAACTCGAAGACCAACATGAATTGCAGCAAAGGGAGATTGAAAACCAGTTAGAAGGTTTAATGGATATGGAAGATAAGATCAACAAAGTAAAATTGGAGAAACAAATGCCTGTGGTATACAAAAAGCAACAAAATCCGTTTCTAAACAGACTTAAAAACAATGAAATAGTAATAAATGTCTCGAAATTCGAGGACCAAATAAAAGGCAGAAATGAAATCGATGAAAAAATCAAGTTGCTGAAAAGTAATGGAACTGAAAAGCTGGGTAAATATGATATTATGCATAAGCGGACAGTTCCTTTCAAATCTACGTAAGTTGTGACAGGATGTTGATATTTCTTTCTTTTCCTATGTCTTTGGAAAATCAGAACTGACTTTTGAACATTTTGTCTACAAAATGGATACTTCATAGGCATTAAAGATGGGATTCCTTTTTTGTTAAGAAAATTAAGAAAACTATTGGAGTAATTTGTGTTTCTAATGAATTATAATGAATTCTTAATCATATCATTATGTTATTATTGCATATAAATCATTATGTCCCTGTATGTAATGTCTGGATAAAGAAATCCTTTCTTGATCGGTCACTCATTGGAATTCTGCTGATAATTCTCTTCAAACTGACAAACTGGTATTTTTCCAAGTCATTAGAACACCTCTACTTTCTCTTTATGCAAGTATTTTCATTTTCATAAATGAAAATAAGGGAAGCCATCTTTAAAGTGTATATTTATATACTGTCATATTACATTAGTGTTTACTGTCAAATTGTTACCCCATACAGGTGAAAATGGAGTGCCAATATTTTCTGAATATAGAAAACTTAACGCAGAGGAAAAAGATAAATATGTAAAGGGAATGGAAACCTATCAGTTTAATGAATTCATAAGTAATACTATTTCTCTTCAAAGAACGTTACCGGACGTTCGAAATTCAGCGTAAGTTGTCTGATCTTTAATAAACTATTCTTGCTGCTTTCAGTAAAACATGCTTTGGCTTAAAAGAAAGTTGTATTAAATCAGTATCTCCGCTTTCATGCCTCAAGTCTTTAGTAGAAATGTTTCTTGGGGGTTAATATATGCTTTGAAAAAAAAAACAGAAAGAGATGGTGCATCACTTTGTATCACGATATACATGTACCACGATTGCGTTCTTTAAACAATTAAGCTATTTGTTTCTAGTTGTCGAAGCAAGCAGTATCCAGAATTACCTCAAGTATCTATCATTATTACATTTTATAATGAAGCCTGGTCAACACTATTACGAACACTGTATAGTGCCATAAACAGAGCACCAACAGAGTTGATATACGAAATCCTTTTGGTTGACGACAATTCTAACTTAGGTAGGTTGTCGATACAAAATATCTATCACTTTAGCATACAGTGTTATTGTTAACGATATTTGTGACTAGCATTTATTGGAGCTAAAAGCGACTGGGAAATAAGTCAAAGAAAGTCGCAAATATTATGATGTCCTACTCGTGCATGAACTAGTTTTAGAGTATGATTACCATGCGTTGGAATATTATTGCATCTGAGAAAAAATAGACTATTTCCTTTAATCGTGCTGATAAAAGGTTTGTGTCAAAAAGACCAATAAGTTAAAGGGTGGATTAAGAAAGATATTGCGGTAGGATATGGAAAAGTTTGATAAATGGATGTTTTTGAAATGAAACAATGCTTGTTGATAAGTAAAAGGTTTCATTATTTTGGAGAATAGATTTGCTGATTCAAAACGCACCATTTATTAGAGTAATATGGTTCATATGGAATGGGTTGCTTGAAGACTTTATCAAATGTTGTAGTTCTTTATTACAGACCATTTGAAAACACCACTTGAAGAATATCTGGTGGCAAACTTACCACAAGTAAAATTGATACGTAGTGATACAAGGATAGGTTTAGTTAGAGCGAGGTTAAAGGCCGTAGAACAGGCTAAATTCGGAATACTGGTGTTTTTAGATTCCCATATTGAATGTTTTCAAGGTAGGTACTGCACCTCATCTTCTCTACATCAACCTATTGGATAGAAATTTATTAGCAAATATACGTGACGATAATTTCGACGCAAATAGTAGATAGCTCTGTCAAAGATAGTTATTGAAAACATCATTAAAATAATTCACGTCTTGTATTATCAATCAGAAATTAATTAATTTTAGGTTGGTTAGAACCTTTGATAGAACCACTGTTAAAAAATCCACAAACCATAGCCACCCCCATTATTGAGATGATTGACTATAAAACGTTTGGTTTGGCCAACTCCGGTGAAGGTATGATAGGAACACTCAATCTACCTACCATGACGTTTGATTGGAGTAAGGCTCCCAGAAGAATTTTAGATATGAGAAAATCACCAGATGACTACTATTTGTAAGTTTTGTTGGTTTCTGTGGAAGTTAACGTGGTAAAGATTAAATGACAAAAAGCGCACCAATAATAAACATGTCTTCTGGTTTGACGTCAGATAGGAATATTTGATTAATATTTAGATCTACTGTATACTATCATTTTCCAGATCACCCACAATGGCTGGAGGATTATTTTCTATCTATAAAGAATATTTTAAAGTTCTGGGAGGCTATGATGAGAACCTAGAACTGTGGGGTAGTGAAAATCTTGAACTATCATTTAAGGTAATTAAAACTGAAACATCATTCAATCACAGTTTACAAACCCCACTTGATCCAAACTAAATCGGGAGAGGATTTTTTCACTCACCGTAATCCACCTAGGTTGTTAAAAGGACAGATTTTCCATTTTCGAGGGTCAATTTAGTACCAGAAATGAAAAAAAAAACAACAAAAAAAAGCTTTGAATTCCACTTTCTATTTCTATACATGTATTATACATTTATATAGTTGAAAATGACAAGATGTAATTTTAACTTTCAAACCCGGATAATATTCTGGACATACACGGATTTGAATGCTCAAGTTACGACGGTGGGCTGTAAACACTATTACTGATAGGCTTAGCTAAAATTCTGAAGGTCAAATGGATGGCGAACCTGTCCATCAGTATTTCGACAGTACACGTCTCTTGATTTTATTGTGAAGACCTATATCAGTAAATATACAGGGCCTACTTTTTTTTTATTTTCAGACGTGGATGTGTGGCGGTAACATATTAATCAATCCCTGTTCTCATATCGGTCATATATTCCGTCCACACTCACCCTATCTTAATGAAACTCACAAAGATACTATCGTAAAAAATAAAGCCCGAGTAGCGGAGGTTTGGTTAGATGATTATAAGAACTATTTTATTGAAATTGAAAAGGTTGATCAGGTAAACCAACTTTTAGGTAATCTTCAATACGGCATCTGCTATTTCCATCAACATAACTCTACATGGACAACTTAATGGTCTGCAAACAAGTACTAGACATTCTGTTAAATAGGGGTGAATGTTTGTCTTACTATAAACTTTATATTTTTTCATATATGTAAATTGACATCTTCACGAACCATAGCGGATTAGGACTTAAATGTAAATCTTGAAACTATTTAAGGGAACAATGCAATGTCCATTCCTTGTTTGTTAGAATGACTATGTCTACCCCATTGACAACAAAACTTTCTCATGTTACTCTGACAGTTCCTGTCTAACTATTGTGTTATTTCAGAGTAAAATAGGTGACGTTAGTGTCCAAAAGAAATTAAAATCTGATTTAAACTGCAATGATTTCGATTGGTATATAAGAAATATATATCCTGAACTTTACGTACCTGGTGTTGGCCCTCAGTTTGGCGAGGTAAGAATTCTTCTTCAGCTAATGGAGACTGAAGTCGACCTAGCAGATAGAATCTAAGAGCAATATAGAAACATCGGGGAAAATCATGTGAAATGCTAGTTCAGTCTTGTCGCTCATGAGAAGCTTTATATTACCAGTCTCCTAAAAGTTTTATTTTCTTAACATTAATGTAAAGGATAAGGTTGATATCCCATACAAGAACTACAGAATACTAAACATGAACCAGGAATTCAAGATTAAACTTTGGTGGCTCCTTTAAATACATGTACTATAAATATGTATTTTATAGATTGTGAATGAAGGCACTAAATTCTGTCTCGTAGCTAAAGGCATTAAACCCGAATTAATACCATGTGAACAGAAATTGGTGGTGTGTATAACATTTTGTCAATTTTGGGGGAAAGTGCATTTATCTTATCTTATTCTCGTCGTTTGCAACGAAATTTCCAAAACTAGCCGTCTTAATGAAGATCAGGTATCAGAAATACGTCACTAAGAGAGCATGTGGTAGTCATCTTCAAACAGTGGCGACGTCGACTGCGGTACAAATGAGGGGCATACTGGCTCCATGGGGGGAGGGGGGGGGGAGGGGGTGCAACAAACGAGGCTCATATCGCAATCATATCGCTGCAGTTACAAATTTCCGTGATGGCATGTGTTAGCAGATGGTAGTTGATCTTGGTTTTGTGTTTCAGCATATATGGGATTCAAGTCGTATCAATGAAATAAGATTCAATGACAGATGTTTAGACGTAGAAATCAGTAATTATAATACGGTCATCATGTCAAAATGTACGGGAGAAGGAACCAGACAGGCCTTCATTTATACAAAGGTAAGCTAAATTGGTTTCACTGTAACATATTGGGTAATAGACTGTAATGGCAACTATTATACAATTTTAGTCAGGTAATATATTTGTTAGAAAACATTACTTATGCCTACAGTTTGATTAAATTACTGAATTATCAAGGTAACATTTCTCTGTTGAAATTTATATTGAATTATGTGGCCAATCATATACTTTCAGGAAGGGTATATAATCCACAGAATGACTGAATTGTGTTTAACTAGTGTTATACCTTATACCTACGTCGTGCTCGAGCCATGTATATTTACTATAATGCAAGGATGGGGCTGGAGTTCTAATCCTAACTTTAGACCTCTGTGATTCGCCAGAAGAGTGAAACTGGTAAAAATGGTCTCAAACGTTATTTGAGTATATACGTAATGGAAGTCATGAAAAAGAGTGTTCTTGGTATTTATTTTATTCCAGATTTGACAATAAAACTATAGTTTCGATTTTCCTAACAGGTCCAAATTATAAATAAAAAAGAAAGTCGATGCGGGACAACAGATTAGAATATTTCGTTTCATGTAAAACAAATGGCCATTCCGAATTTTACCAGAAACCTTTGGCGTTTTTGTGCAGTTTGGCACGATGCTGCAAGTTGGGCAATGCGGCAAAAAGAACCCATTGCCAATCATCACATTAAAGACGTCACAATTGAGTAACACTTTGTTTCAAGAACATTTGATTTTTCAACCGCAAAAAGCTTAAGCTTCATTTGTTAATCTTGTTTGATTTGAATTTAGCTTCAAAACCGACACATTAGTTTTAGTACCATTGCTATATTCGGGCGAGAGTTCTAAATCCCATAGATTGTAAGGTATAATAGATACTTATACATGGTCCCTGGATCTAATAACTTTATTTTTGTTCTTTGTATGAGTGATATTTTGTATTTGATAACAATTTAGTTTAGTACTATTTTTTACGTAGGTCTATATGTTAAGGAACATAAATGTGCATGACAGGGGCGTAAAGCCTTCATCATCTACAGCTTTGTTCAGTGTGATTTCATTGAAATAAATCAGCCATCAAGAAGCAGACTAATTGAAGTTCATTGAAGCCTAATTACCCCCCTTGACGTTGCCTGTGCCTTTGTATAATATTTTGCCTATAAAATAAATAATAATTTGAGAATTATATAATTAATTGAGAAGTATATGAATACTTGCCCCCTTACCCCCCCTCCCTCTTCCTTGACGCCTATGCACATCACGTACGTCTGAAGAAAAACCCGTACAGCATGTTCATTTTATTAAAGCAAAATAATTTTTTATGTTTAGATGCAAGAGTCATTTTTCTTTCAAATGGTATGATTTTATCAAAATAAAATAAAATGTAGCCACTCTGTCGTAACATAGTCAGATTGAATGTTACCTAAATATATGTACATTGTCCATATTATCAAATATAACTTTCAGAGTTTGCATGTGTAGATATATTTGGAATGTTACCCTACAACAGACTCAACTAACTATGGTTACTGATTTCTGTGTTTTAATTTCCGATTCAGAAACCTGTGCCCCTTCTGTTTCTGTTGAAAACTTTACAGCTTTACGTGGAACCATTTTAGCTAAAGGAATATTAGCATCTAGTGTGTCTGCTCGTTCTGTTGAAACTGAAATATGAAAAATCAACGAACTTGTGACAAAGTAGATCCAAACGGATACAATGCAAAAGGAGATCTTACAAGCGTTGATGTGAATGAATATTGATAGGAATGAATGTGAATGAATATGGATAAGAATGAATGTGAATGAATATTGATAAAAATGAATATTGTTAGGAATGAATGTGAATGAATATTGATAAAAATGAATATTGTTAGGAATGAATGTGAATGAATATTGATAAGAATGAATATTGATAGGAATGAATGTGAATGAATATTGATAAGAATGAATATTGATAGGAATGAATGTGAATGAATATGGATAAGAATGAATGTGAATGAATATTGATAAAAATGAATATTGTTAGGAATGAATGTGAATGAATATTGATAAAAATGAATATTGATAAGAATGAATGTGAATGAATATTGATAAGAATGAATGTGAATGAATATTGATAGGAATGAATGTAAATGAATATGGATAAGAATGAATGTGAATGAATATTGATAAAAATGAATATTGTTAGGAATGAATGTGAATGAATATTGATAAAAATGAATATTGTTAGGAATGAATGTGAATGAATATTGATAAGAATGAATGTGAATGAATATTGATAGGAATGAATGTAAATGAATATGGATAAGAATGAATGTGAATGAATATTGATAGGAATGAATATTGATAGGAATGAATGTAAATGAATATGGATAAGAATGAATGTGAATGAATATTGATAGGA
>NW_008707180.1:514302-515080 GCF_000327385.1 Lottia gigantea | reverse complement strand
AGGTTGAAACTCAAATCTTGCGGGAAATCGAGCTTGGCAATTACGTTGTCACCGATGTCAAGCCTACCATAGTCAGCTCTTTGGGAGCCATACCAAAGCCGGATGGTGGGATTCGCATTATACACGATGCTAGTAGACCCGAGGGTCTTTCCCTTAACTCGTACACATCAGATACATCTTGCTCATACATGGACTTGCGTTGCGCTTTGGAGCTAATTAAGCCTGACAGTTTCTTAGCTAAGGTAGACTTAAAGAGTGCATATCGGTCAGTGTTATGTAGTAAGGCAGGATTGCAGTGGACTTTTAAAGGCCGTAACACCCCTACTTACATGTTCGATCGCAAGCTACCCTTTGGACATTCTCACAGTCCAATGCTTTTTCAAAGAATAACATCTGCCGTGTGTAACATTATGCTAACTCGTTACAATGTGACATGTATTGTATACCTTGATGATGTCCTGATTATCGAAGATGATTTTGATAAGTTTAATGAAGGGCTACAACTCTTACTTTTAACCTTACGCGACTTAGGATTCAATATAAATTGGTCCAAGGTGGAAGGCCCCGTCAAGCATTTAGGTTTTTTTAGGCATAGCGATCGACACTGAGCGCCTTACTTTAACCCTTCCTCCGCCAAAACAAGCTGAGCTTTTGGAAGTGTTGCAATCATTTTTGTTTCGAAAACGCGCTAGTGTAAAGCAACTTATGTCCTTTATGTGGAAAATTAAATTGGGCTAGCCAAGTGATTAAAGGGGGGCGGACTTTTATGCGACGACTT
>NW_008707180.1:434216-514252 GCF_000327385.1 Lottia gigantea | reverse complement strand
TTGATAAGAATGAATATTGATAGGAATGAATGTGAATGAATATTGATAAGAATGAATGTGAATGAATATTGATAGGAATGAATGTGAATGAATATGGATAAGAATGAATGTGAATGAATATTGATAAGAATGAATGTGAATGAATATTGATAAGAATGAATGTGAATGAATATTGATAAGAATGAATGTGAATGAATATTGATAAGAATGAATGTGAATGAATATTGATAGGAATGAATGTGAATGAATATGGATAAGAATGAATGTGAATGAATATTGATAAGAATGAATGTGAATGAATATTGATAAGAATGAATGTGAATGAATATTGATAAGAATGAATGTGAATGAATATTGATAAGAATGAATGTGAATGAATATTGATAGGAATGAATGTGAATGAATATTGATAAGAATGAATATTGTTAGGAATGAATGTGAATGAATATTGATAAGAATGAATGTGAATGAATATTAATGAATCATGAATAGATGTGAATGGATATAAATTACAGAATTAATAAAGAAAGGAAGTTCGAGTCCTGTTTCTAAATTCAAAGTAATGTTCGTTATATTCAATTCAGGCTTATTTATTGTAGTCCAGAAAGATATGACTTACTCCTCTTATGAGAAACGCTGAGGTAAAGAAATACTAAACATTATCCTACCCTGCATACTGTTACGGCGTACTATTATAGGTTCATCAAAGCGAACGTTGTTTTCAGGGAGTTTCATAGTCTGGACGTTTATTTGTAGATCTATTAATGCTGCTGACTGGCGTCTCGACATACAACTTTCTTGCTTTTTGGATTCTTCTTCTTCTTGTATAGCTTTCTTTTGATTCTTCTTTAAAGTTGAAATAAGTTTATTTTGCTGATGATAATCAGTTTGTTTTGCTGCTGATTTTTTCAGATGACCTTGTGGGAACTTATGATGGTTATGTAAATGAGATTGAAGTTGTGTAGAGGTTATGTTGGTTTTGTATTCATCCCACTGTGATTTCTGTCTGTACGATTCAAGTAGTACTGCGTCTGTTGGGTAACTAAATAGGAATAGAAATCATTCTTTTGTAACCAGCTTTTACATGATCTTTAACATTGTAACAATATCCACACACCCACAAACATCGTATTAGTTGGGGATACGGTCATATATGCTTTGCTAACCGATAAGACTCAATTTCAGTTAAATCTATGTCTTTTCAGAAATAAAAGTCGACGTCCAGTTCTACAACTACGGCCAAATCCTACCACTCAGCGTCACGTATATACAGTGACAGTGTATCATATTACTGTTACTGAATTAGTTCTTACTTGTTGCTAGCTGTGATGTTTCGGACATGCTCTATGGTCTCGGGTGTAGCATAACGAAACAAATCACTTTTCTTGATTTTTAATATCCTCGCCCCATAACTAACCAATAGATGATAACTGTTAGCTTGACTTTCTTCGTTGATTATAGAATGAAAATCCTAGAAAATTAACAGTGATGCTTTTACTACATTCAGTCCTTGAAGATCTGTAGGTTCATGGGATTTTTCTATTTCGACTTGATTTATATTAGATATTTGGCATATTATTTGTATAGTCATTGGTGCCGGTCTTTATGTTTTTATAGATTTGAGCATCAAAAGGAGATTCAACAGGAAACAAGAGTTTCCTCAAGGCAGGTTTCGGTAATTAGAGTTGGAACTTACAAAAATATCATTTGGTCGAAGAGTTCCTATATTTAAATAAACCACATTTGTTTTGCCTTTTTCCTGTTCTAAAGCCATTAACGATGACAAGGTTTTTGGACCGAGGATGTATTCCAATTCTTTCTTACGTTCATTTTCCTGTAACTCCTCTATAAATGTCTCTTTTCTCTACAACACAAAGCATTAATGTGTCTATTTATATTGAAATATTTTTCCATAATTGTATTGAAGAGTAGGAAATTCAACCAAATGACGCTCAGAAAACAAAGATTACACCCTCTTTTTACAATAAATAATGAAATAGACTGAACTCATACTGCAGGATCCATATAATTCTTTAATAGTTTTAAATGTGTGGTAATCAGCCGTATTTTGGTAGACAAAGACGAAATGTGTAACCACTGAACGTGTAAATGTTTTATCTTGAATAGTGATTTCTGAACAAATTAAAATGCTCATACAGTCAATCTATGTAATCTTAAAGGGGTGGTTTGTGGTGGAACATACCTTTCCTGTTTCAACATATTCTAAACCCAATGATTCTAAAAGTTTCTCTTTTTCATCTTTATCTTGTTCTCTAGAAACTCCTACTTCACTTGTCTTAGAACCTAATACACAAAATATAATATTTTCAATTTATTACATTATTAACATTTCGTTATTCTTCTTTAAGATATACTTCCAAGTTCTGCAGTGCCTCCACCCCTTGGCAATCTTTACCCTTCAGAAGAAAGGCCACTCTGCGTTGACTATTCAAGGTTATTGAGTTAGATAACGTATACATTCAGGCAATTTTACGGAACTGTCGGCCAGGAAAAACAAACCAACACCAAAGACTGGTCAGAATTACCCTTTTTCTTCAAAGTCGGTGTTAATTTTCTGAACAGTTCTACCAAATCCTCAGATATGAATTGCGACTGTCTTCTTTTGGCCGCCCTAGCTTTATCTTTTAAACCATCATCTTCTAGAGTTAAACATCGGATTATTTGAGCCTTACCCTATAAATAATTCACAAATTTAAACTTCTCTACAATGACAACCAGCCCACAGAATAAAACGGTGTTTTACCGGGTACTTTATTTCAACATTTAAGAATATAAGGGGGCTTCAACCTAGTAGTAATCACACCAGAAGATGTTATTTTGAAATTTGTTGTGAATAATGAGGCCTTGCAATCAATTTGCGAACAATTATAATTCAAGTTCTTCTGTCTATATTCTCCGATATTGACAAGATTGTATGAAAACCCGAGAGAAAATCTCGAAATAGTAAGTAATGTGACGGGGGAGGGAAGGGGGGGGGGGGGGGATGTTATTAATCAGTATCCTTAAAGGGGTAACAGAAAGAAACAGATTGAAAACCACTGACGCATATTTTAAATGTCTATTTATAAAACATTCGGTGCTCACATAAAAGAGTTGTTTTGGAACTCATTTAATTTGAGATTTGACAATCGTTCACATCTGTACAAACATTTAGACAATATTTTACCTCCATTCCAATATAAATCCAGTTGTCTTTTCGGCTATCTCGTACAATTAACTTGTTGATGGAGAACTGGAATTGAATAACAATTACTATATGTTGGGAACACCTTTTTAAGTCTTTGGCACAATGAAGGCTTGTTACAGTTATCAGAATGACCGCTCTGATATATTATACTAGTAGAAGAATACAGATGAAATTCATGTATCTCTTGGTGATTTTTACTAGGAGAAGACTGTACTGATGAAATGCATATTGTATCTCTTGGTGATTTTTACTAGGAGAAGACTGTTCTGATGAAATGCATATTGTATCTCTTGGTGATTTTTACTAGGAGAAGACTGTTCTGATGAAATGCATGTTTCTCTTCGTGTTTTTTTAATAGTAAAAGAATACAGATGAAATGCATGTATCTCTTGGTGATTTTACTAGCAGAAATAAATACTGATTCTTATTACCAGTAGAAGAAGACATATGAAATGCATGTATCTTTTGGTATTTTTTTTACTAGTAAAAGAAAAAAAGTCCCTTGAAGTGCAGATTTTGTTAAATCTAATTTTAACTATGACCTGTAGTGTACTCGCTGACCTGACCTGACCTGACCCGACCTTCACGTATATTCATAAGCTAGCCTCGTTTTGTTTATAGCCTTGCTTGCCTTGTTGTGCAGTTAGCGTGCTAAGCCTTGATCGCTTATTAGTTTTAAAAAGTTTAATAGCGGATTTCTCCTACAATCATAGATGTCATCAAGCAGGAAAAAGACTGTGGAGGGAGTAAGAGACATGGAGAACGTTTCTGAAGCGACGGGAGAAACTCTAACTAGCGGTAAGACTGTACAACTTGCAAATGAAAATGTTGAAACGCCTGTTGTGGTTATCAACGACATGCCTAACATGTTGCTAAGAAAAAAAACCCTTGATAGAGTCTCAATTGAGGAATGGGGGTATGCAAACAACCAAATTTTATTGGAACTTTTAAAACAGAATCAAATAGATACTGCAGGATTCATATCTTATATCCGGGACACATCAGAAATCTTTCGCCTTGCCTCCAAGTACGTATGGTATTCGATCCTAATTATGATAAGGAATACAGAGAGCATCAAGCAATGGAAAAATTTGAATGGGGCACACACCGTCAAGATATTCGGGAATTCCAATTGATTTTAAAACGCGACATCCTGCAATCCGTGCCTTTCAGGGTGCCAATGTTATCAATGATCGTCAAAATAAGACCCATCGGAGTGGTGCAACTCGCTACATGGGCAACCAATCCGATCGACGTAAAGGACCTTTTCTCACTGATGGTCGTGAAATTTGCAGAAATTTTAATACTGACATTTGTAACCGCGTTGACTGGAAGATGGCACACAATTGTGCATTGTGCATGTCTTCGTCTCACTCAGCAGTTGGACATACACACCCGTCAGCTAACGCCTCGGCAAAAAACTACAATCGCCCCATCGCCTTCAATTTTATAGACATTCGAGATATAATGAGTGAGTCGAGTCGCGCTAATTGCTTGAAATACAACGCATGGTGTAGGCTTCTACCTGATAATTTCAAAGACAGGGACTTTTTGCTTGACGGCGTACGCAACGGGTTTCTTCTCAGCAACGTTTACGGTCCCCATAAACCTGTCGACCGCAAAAACTATAGATCAGCAACCGCTTACCATGACCAGGTTGAAACTCAAATCTTGCGGGAAATCGAGCTTGGCAATTACGTTGTCACCGATGTCAAGCCTACCATAGTCAGCTCTTTGGGAGCCATACCAAAGCCGGATGGTGGGATTCGCATTATACACGATGCTAGTAGACCCGAGGGTCTTTCCCTTAACTCGTACACATCAGATACATCTTGCTCATACATGGACTTGCGTTGCGCTTTGGAGCTAATTAAGCCTGACAGTTTCTTAGCTAAGGTAGACTTAAAGAGTGCATATCGGTCAGTGTTATGTAGTAAGGCAGGATTGCAGTGGACTTTTAAAGGCCGTAACACCCCTACTTACATGTTCGATCGCAAGCTACCCTTTGGACATTCTCACAGTCCAATGCTTTTTCAAAGAATAACATCTGCCGTGTGTAACATTATGCTAACTCGTTACAATGTGACATGTATTGTATACCTTGATGATGTCCTGATTATCGAAGATGATTTTGATAAGTTTAATGAAGGGCTACAACTCTTACTTTTAACCTTACGCGACTTAGGATTCAATATAAATTGGTCCAAGGTGGAAGGCCCCGTCAAGCATTTAGGTTTTTTTAGGCATAGCGATCGACACTGAGCGCCTTACTTTAACCCTTCCTCCGCCAAAACAAGCTGAGCTTTTGGAAGTGTTGCAATCATTTTTGTTTCGAAAACGCGCTAGTGTAAAGCAACTTATGTCCTTTATGTGGAAAATTAAATTGGGCTAGCCAAGTGATTAAAGGGGGGCGGACTTTTATGCGACGACTTTTTGATACAGTGTCACCTTTTAGTGAAATGCTAATGTGAAATACTTGACGAATTTTTCTTCGAAGATTTAGCGTGGTGGATTAAATTCCTCAGAATTTTCAATGGGTCGGTAAAATTTATCGATCCTAAGCCTATAACTACTGTGTTTACGGACGCGTCTTCGGATGGTTGTGGCGGTGTCTTCCGAGGTGATTTTTTCTATACAAATTGAAATCTGGATTTGTCTATAATTGCCAATGATCACATTAATATCAAAGAAACCATGTCAGTGGTTCTTTCTGCGATACGTTGGGGACCTCAGTGGCAAAACAAGAAAGTAATTGTGAACACAGACAATATGACAACCAAGTATGTGTTAAACAAAGGAACATCTCGCAATCGTAGCTTGATGTGCTTCTTGCGATTTCTGTTTTGGTTGTCAGCCATATTTAACTTTGACTTAATAGCCAGATATATCCCTGGTCGACTTAATATTGCTGCTGATGCTGCTTCGAGGCTACATGAACCAGATCAACTCAGCCGACTTTATAGCGTCTTGGGAAGTTATGATCTTTTCTTCCACGCTTCAGAACTTCTCAACCATGTGACACCTTTGTTTTTTACTTATAGGTGGGGTTCCCCGAGAATGGGGCTTGAACCGGCTATATTCTACAGTGGAACGTTTGAAAGGCAAGGGATGGGCTAACACTACTCGCAAAACTTATCAAACACACTGGAAGACTTTGTAGGCAATATGCTCTTCCAGTGTTTCCTGTCAAAAATGCTACTATAGAAATGTATATAGCTTATCTTGTTGATGTCAAAAACTTTACTTATAGCAGTATTAGATCTTATTTGAATATTATTTCTTTGTTATATAAGTCGAAAAATTTAACCGATCCTATTCAGAGCTGGACTGTTCAACATTTATTGACTGGAGTCAAGCGAGAACTAGGGGCAGGTCAAAACTGTAAAACACCTGTCACGCCTACTTTGCTTCTTAAAATCCACGCGGCTTTGGATTTACAAAACTATAACAACAAAATTTTTTGGGCTGCTTGTTTGCTTGGTTTTTTTGGCTTCCTTAGACCGATTAATTTTCTTATTAAGGACCATTTTGATCCGGCTGTTGATATACAACGACGCGATGTCCAGATTACAAAGGAAGGTTTAATTGTTCGACTTAAAGTCACTAAAACGATTCAGTTTCGCACTAAGGATATCTTTGTCTTATTGCCTCATTTGCAAAATCACCCGCTTTGCCCAGTAACTGCGCTCCATAATATCTTATGCCTTCCAGGTTCCCCGCTCTTTTTGTTGCAAAATGGCTCTTTCCTGAGTTACAATACTTTTTTGCGATCTTTTCAGTATATTTTGCATGTCATTGGGTTAAACTATAAACTCTATGGCGGACACTCCTTTCGCCGTGGTGCCGCCTCTTGGGCATCCTCTGTCGGTTTAAGCGATAGCAATATCAAACTCCTGGGTTATTGGTCCAGCGAGTGCTTCCAGCGTTATGTGCATTCCGATCTACATCTTCGCCAGCAGGCTATGCATAATTTTTCATGCTTAATCCCTAAAACACTTTAAACAATAGACACAACGTCATTTTTTATACAAGTACGTGTAGGTTTGGGATTTTATTTTATAAAAATGTTTCGATATTTATTTTTATATGTATTGTATGTAATTTTCATTCATTGTTCAATTACTTGTTTTTATTGCATTGGATTATTACTTGAAAATGTAATAAATGTTTAGCCACTTTCATATTTTATTTCAATCCTATTGTGCAGCTATTGCAACTTATTGAACGAAGTACAAAGGGTTAAAGTGAAGATTTTGTTAAATCTAATTTTAACTATGACCTGTAGTGTACTCGCTGACCTAACCTGACCTGACCCGACCTTCACGCATATTCATAAGCTAGCCTCGTTTTGTTTATAGCCTTGCTTGCCTTGTTGTGCAGTTAGCGTGCTAAGCCTCGATCGCTTATTAGTTTTAAAACCCTCCCACCCTCCCAGTAGTATTGCTGAGGGTTAACGCTTAATTAATATGCTTTATTTGGGATTTTATGTTGTAAAAATGTTTCGATATTTGTTTTTATATGTATTGTATGTAATTTTCATTCATTGTTCAATTACTTGTTTTTATTGCATTGGATTATTACTTGAAAATGTAATAAATGTTTAGCCACTTTCATATTTTATTTCAATCCTATTGTGCAGCTATTGCAACTTATTGAACGAAGGATAAAGGGTTAAAGATATTACCTCTTGGATCTGTGATTCTAAACATAAATTTCTCAGAGCTTCTTTTGGCCACCATTTTTCAGTAAATATGGGAAGGCGCCTGAAAACAATTGACAAAATGTAAAAGTTAATTTACTAAACCGTTACATGTATGTCTACAGTTATTAAGAAAGTTCAAATAACTCTTAGTCTTACCTCAAAAATTCTTCCTTTTCACACAATTCTTGTTCGAATATTTGTGGACAAACGTTAGCGAACACATCTTGATGTACCACCAGTAATTCTATTGTTTCTCGTACAGCCACGGTAGCAGTTCTTGTTACATTCTGTAGTAACGCTAATTCCTACAGAAACAGTTTAAAAGTGAGTGTAATAGATATTCTTGTGTAGCAGAAACAACTTTTATTCATTTTTGATCATTACGTTTATTCATGCGATGACTCGATTAATCAAATGATGTTTCAAAATTGTGGGTGCGTAAGCCAAATCTAGAAAAACAAGAATCACGTCTAAGCTCTGTCTGCCGGTGGGTGTAAAATTCCGAATTCCCGAACCTTCCGAACTGTCCGAAAACTAAATTTGCGCCAAGGGGCGTGCACAAAGGTTGAACGGAGTTATGACTTAAAGATGATTTTAAGATTATTTGAAAATTCATTATTAAGCCATTAAAGATTTTGTTATCATTTCTGACAGCTGGTAGTAGGCGTATGTATCTTTTGTTTTCTCCCCATCATTCACATTGACATGAAACTTTGTGACTTCAGTCACTTTCCTTTTCACATTAGTATTTTTACTATTATTACAGTATATTGTTGTCATGACGCATCCTTTACCAGTTAGGTTTAGCAGCTCCTTTTTTAGACATATCTCCGTGGATAGCATGGAGGAGTAGTACTAGTATTTAAATCCGACTGTGATTCCCTAACAGGTTTTCATTTAATGCCACGTAGCTGTAGAGGTGTGTTTCCAATCTTCTCCTGCAGCCTCCTTATAGACCAACAAATTTTCTGAGAGTTCAAACTTTTGGTAGCTATTTAGATTTAAATCTCCCACTGAGTTGTCTCCTTGACATTCAAGGGAGATAATGGGAAGACGCCTTCGATCACAAAACAATACAAAGTGCCCATTGAATAATGGCGATAATATTTATTAAAAATCAAAAATATCAATTCATAGACGGCATCATTATAAATTAGCACAGTGTACGTGAATAATAAAGAAAAAAATTGTGATTTGACCAAATGAAAGCATTTAAAAATATTCGTTTTTCGATGTAAAATGTTTTGATTCCCGAATTTGGGCACGACCTTTGACACAATTTTAGTTTCGATTTTTTGTCTTTTCTGACCCAGTTGGGAATTCGGAATTTGACACCCACCGTCTGTCTGCCAATGGCCAATAATTATGGTTTTACATATTTTACCATAATGTAGGCTCTACTCATATTATGTAGGTAGATCATAGCGAAGTAAAATAACTAGGAAGGATGTAGCTTAATTAGTAAAATACTTACACCAAACGAATCCCCCTTTTTCACAACAGCTTCAGTTTTAACAAATTTCTCTCCGCTACTATTTACATCTTCTACGTTGACGAACGCGGATCCAGAGAACACAAAATAGAAATTATAACCCACATGACCTTTCCTTAAAATAACTCTTCCCTCTGTCACACTGTAAAAAAAAGTATAAGAAATATAATCAATTTATTAGTTTGATACAATTTGACAATCGCAGTGTTGCATCAGGTGACAATGAGGGTGAGCAAACTCCGCTTCGTTAGTGATGCCCATCTTGGTTCGTTATATTTGTAGGGACAGGGGTCATATTAAATAACGGAGTTTTATTGTATACTTCTTCCAAGTCCCATTGAACACAACGCTTCAACAATTTATATTGTCAACATAATGAAAATTGTTAAATTGTTGTGTTAAAAAATTTCTCTTAGGCCGCGGTGTGACTGGCTACAGAGATAGCCTAATAGTCAAGTTACTGACCATCAAAAGAAATGGTTTCAACGAATCGGCGACAAGGGTTCTTACAGTGCCCTATCTATGTTTGTTCAAGTGATACAACGTCTTACAATGAACATAAAAATTAAGAATTTTAAACTTGGCGAATAAGAGCCAGTAGATATACCTGGTCTCATAAATAACATAACAGGATCCTTATATTATCCGATAAATCCAAAAAACTTAGTAATTATCCAAAAGTATGCAATTAACTATTGAAAAACACTTAATATCAAGATTAAGCGTTTTTCAATAAATACTTAGTTTAATGAATTTTCCAGATTTCACAGGAATTCTGTTGTAACTTTATGACACCAGGTATGTTCACTGATGAATATATACTCATATTGACCATTCTTGACAACTTAAATTTTATGTTCATTCTAAGACGTATTACTTTAAGTCAATATATGCTAGAGAGGCACTGGGATTGGTTCCACCACTTACCACTGATAAGTAAATGCTCTACACAGTGAAAATTGGATATTTTCAGTGAATTTGTCAAAACTCTGCATCCCTCTCATCAAGTTGTGTATCTTCCTACAATCTTGCTCTGTTCGTAGATGTGGTGGTGTCTCTAAAATGCGGATTGCCCATTTGGGCATTGAGGTAGTTGCCTGTAATAAGATATATATCATTTACCTTATACCCTTTGAAACAATGCACCAAGGTAAATCCTTATAGTTTTGAAAAATTATTGAATAAAAAGAGCCTGATAAAACTAGCATAACATTTATGATGTTCTGAACCTTTAGGCATACATCCAGAGCTCCAAATCAAGAGTAGTGGTAGAATTGAATTCCGGGCTTTATTTCTTAGCTACTGTAAAACAAATTCATATTCGTCCGGAAATAAAGGCTCATTACTGATGAAAACTTGAAATAGTCACACGTTTAGTATGTTACTAGACCTTTTGTTTCCGTCTGTATTTCGTACTATTAAAGGGATGACAAATCGTACCTTAGTCTCGAATATAGCTCACCGTTTAAGCCAGTTCCAATCTAATTCCAAACTAAATGTTTCGTTTCGTGTTCACTTTTCTTTTCAATTTAAGTACTTACCCTTTCTCTAGTATAAAGGGTTTTGTCAAAAGAAAGTTTTCTATCTGATTTTCTGGTCGAATATAACGTCTGCCATTGCATTTCAGTCGCCGTCCTGATAGATTTAGTTTCACTGATACCTATAATAACCCATAACAGCCTCACCATGGTCACTGCCAGGATAGCTATCATCCGAAACTTTCGGAACATCTGGAAATATATAAAAAGGAATGAACACATTAAAGCATTCAATTACGATGATTATAATATATTATATTGTTTAGGTCTTATAAAGTGATACAGCAAAAACTTCCTGAAATGATGTGCAACATAAACAATTATTCGGTATTCGGTTCAAGTTAAGGTTATAAAGTTATAACAGACATAGACACACATGATTACAACCCCTTTCATATTAATTATTGTTTCTCAACAATATTTCACCAGTCACTAGAGTTAGGTAGATAAATGCTAAATATTTGGCTCACCCTAGAAGGTTTCTCAGTGTCTACTGGTTTTTCTTCCTCGTCATCTCTCTGATACCTAAAACGACGCCTGCGTCTAGCTCGTATCTCGTCTGGTGTCATGGCTGATCTTATTCTACGCTCTGCTACCATTATCTTTAACCTCTTAGCAACCAAATCAGTGGATTTTGCCAAACTCTCAAAATCTTTGTAACTTTCAGGCCGAAACATTTGGTTTTCAAAAGCCACTAATCGACATCTTGCGCTCTTGGATCCTTTTCTACTGGTGTAAGTTTTTGGTCTTCTGGCCAATTCATCACCAATGGTTACCGGCTTTTGAGTGTTTCCAGCATGAAAGGTTCTTGAACGCTTCATGGAATCTCGAACATTGGAACACCTATTCCATGCTTTGTGAATAGCTGACAAGAGATCAGAACGAGTTTGCTGATTATACGGTGTCGAAATAGATTCTCGCTTTGCAGTAGAATGTGGACGATAGTTAGATGGGGCAGGTTCAACAGAAACAATTCCGCCTCTATGCATATAAACCACTCTTTGGTTTGGCACTTCCGGTGTTCGTATGTCTCGAACATAACCTGAAGTAGTTCTACAAGAGGAGTTTCCATACAGCTGTCTGCCCCTAGAACATGCACTTGTTGACCATCTTGATCTGGATCGATTCGCCTTCAAAGACTGCTTGCCGGTGTCGCATCTACTCGGATCTGGTGCTCTGATTGAGATGTTAATTGAGCCTTCACTACTACAATCGTCACTGTCGGTATAGTCAGTCAGATCATGGTATCCATCCGAGGGATCAAAATCCAATTTAAAGGTGGAAATATTATTTGGATTTCTCTTCATTGAATACATAGTTATATATCATCAACCTAATAAATACATGGATTTTTATTCTTTTAACATGTGAAATTTATCAAAGCACAAAGAGGTCTTAAGCTTGTACTGATTCGAATCATATTTCAATACACATTGGTTTGATAGATATTTAGTAAATGTTAAAATTTTCACAGGACACTTAAAATATTGCAAAAAGATAAAGTTTACTCACCTTCAAGTTATTCCAACTGTCCGAATAAATATAACGATACACCTTCTGCACGATCACGTGATATGTGGGGGATCATTGTGGGTCAGTGAAATAATTGTAATCAGTTAAATTCTCATAGAAAATGAAATAGAATTGAAAATTGAAAAAGTTATAAGCCTATGTTACAACTATCAGTATATGTTGATTTCCTTTTTTTCACAACGAGTTACCCACACGAAACCGAGTAGTTGTTAAGTACAAAATATGAACTCAGTCATAACGTGCCGGAAGGTACTCTGAAACCGTAACATATCAAACGAGCAATTGAAATTACGAATCCTTAAAACATTTCAAGTCGAGACAATCTTTTGATTTCAACGATGCGTTAAGTTCTTGCTGATATTTTTCCAATTGTATTGTGAAATCGAGTCTTCCATCATAGCAACCACTAAAGGTTCCGATTGTTCATTTTCCGAATTGTAACAGTAAACAATAAGGAATAAAATGTATAGGCCTACTTAGATACTTAACAATATTCGACTATCTGTATTGTGTAGGTACTAAATGGTACAATGGTAACTGTCATTTTTGTATTAAGGGTTAGGTGTTATTGCTTATCATTGTTCGTTTTGCATATACATGTACAATACGTTGTATATGAATAACTTAAAGAAAAATAAAATAGAAAGTGTTTTATCTATAGACACACTGTATGTAGGGTCTCTACAGGCGCATTGTAGCATTTCTTAATCCTTAAAGAGACCCTACCTATTTTAAGAATGATAAATTTTATAATTACAACTTACAAATCGAAGACATTAATATAACTATTGCGGACAAACAAATAAACCTATTTAGGTTTGGACATCACATTTGTCAAAAACTTTCCTTGCATTAGCAGAAACCTTTAAAAAGGGTTTCTATGTTTGATCTGTTGCACAAGCGACTAGCTATTTAAATCATCACGTGTTACACTTTAGTCGCAGTGGCGTCGCGAACCTCCTGGAACTGGGGGTAGACCGACTTATTGTCATAGGAGGATAACTGTCGAAGTTGAGATTCCGGATGAGGAGGGGCTATGGAACCGTGATAGCTCAAGACTCTGGTGAAGCGGTTGATGTTGTGTTGATGCAGCAACCCCTAATTTTGATATCCACGTTAATACTTTAACTTTGCTAATTAATTAAGTGTTATTGGCTTCTAAGAATAGCTCTTTCGAAAACACTTTGATTTGGGGATTGGTACACTCTGTGATTTTTTTTCTTTTTTGTAAAAGTATATGTATATGGCCTACAGTTCTATGATAAAATAGAGCTACGTTACTTCACATGATTAGAGGCTACTTGAGACAAACAATGTCTTGCCGAATGCGATAGGACATGGCATAATATTTACACAGCATACGCCCAGTGGATACAATTTACAGCTGTGCGTATCACATTTTATAATAAAAATGTCAACGTCCATAAAAGCTGATTCAAATGATCACAGCAAAAGCGAACAATTATTATTATTTATACAATTATTTTTCTAGAATTCTCTACGAAACTCTGGATTGACATCATTCATTTTTTCCTTTAATATTTTTTCAAATGCAAATAAATCGCCATCGTGATATTTGGAAGGTGAGTAACATTGGTCTTCATTTTGTTCACAATCTCTGTATTCGTGGAATGAAGCAATATCTTCACTTATCTGTACACTGAAATAAAGATTGATATAATAAATATTGAAAACGTCACTTACTTTATGCAGTCTGATGAAAATTTGTAAAAGCTCTTTCTTATAGCCACTTCAGTGAAGGTCTGAATACTGGCCTCTGAAAGAAATACTACGTCTTAGAATGAACATAATATTTACGAATTTTAAACTTGGCCAATAAAAGCATATATTCATCAGTAGATATACCTGATGATATAAATAACATAACAGGATCCTTATATAATCCAATAAATCCAAAAAACTTAGTAATTATTCTTAAATATGCAAATAACTATTGAAAAACGCTGAATACTAAGATTAAGCGTCTTTCAATAATCACTTAGTTTTATAAATTTTCCAATTTTCCAGATTTCACAGGAATTCTGTTGTAACTTTATGACACCAGGTAAGCTAACTGAATATATACTCATATTGACCATTTTTGAGAACTTAAATTTTAAGTTCATTCTTAGACGTAATATCACTTTAAACAGTTGTCAAAATAACCTTTATCAATCACTCTCTTTTGATTTTAATTAGACTGTAACTAAATGTATACACTCTAAACCTTTTGACGGCAAAATGGGAAGGGGGCAAAATGAAAAGGGGGCGAAATGGGAAGGGGGCAAGATGGGACAGGGGCGAAGTGAAAAGGGGGCGAAATTGGAAAGGGTCACATTCAAAAAGGGACGAATCGTGAAGGGACAAAATTGGGAATAAACAGTGTTTGTTGTGCTATGAAATGAATGGAATCTTTAAAGACAACATTCTAATCAGCCTGTTCCAATCTGATTTCAACATCGATGTTTTGTTTTTAAGGTTGTCTTTTCTTGTTTTGGTAAACTACACTTGCCATCCACGATCTGACGACATTGTTATGCATCACATGCCCTAGATCCTCATAATGTTTACTTTTAACATACGTGTCGTAGCTTCCTACCTTACGTTTTCTGAAATTGCAGTTGAACTTTACGGAAACGGCTAATGCTGTCAAGTAACGAAGACATTTATTTTGAAATCTGCAGGGGAAATTAGGTGAAAAACAAATATTTAGACGACTACATCCCATTGCTAAAAACCAAAGCATCAATAGTGACTTTACCTTTGATAACAATACTGGTTAGAATATGGAGCTGATAAAGAAAGAATTCTAGAAGGTATATAAATTGATCTTGTTTGTGTTCGATTCAAGGGTGCTCGTAGTAAATATTGTAGATGATATAGTTCGTTATCTGGGTCCGATTTGCTCCATTCTGTAATAAATGTTTTTACTGGAAAGGCAAAACTTGATGCTACTTGGTGTTCAACTTTTAGTCGATACTGTATAAAGAAAATAATGTAATTAAATGATGTTCCTTTCTTTCTATAAACAGTAATTATGTGATCATGTATTCGAATGTAACATTTATGTTACATTAACATTTACGTTACGTTCGAATACATGATCATATAGTTACTGTTTAAAGAAAGAATACTTATAAGTAAGATCCAAACAAATTGTCTGTCTACGAAACAATTCTAATCACTATATAGATCAGGTTATGCATTGATTCAGTGAGCAAATCTCATACAGTTGACATTGGGCTATTTGATACTCATTCTCCAAAAAATAATTTGACAAATACTCTTTGATATCTCACCTCAAGAAGATCGTAAAGATTTAAAATTTCACCACTCGGTATGAAGAATTCGTTAAATTTATTGACGATAAGATATTTATAACCTCTTAGGCGTTCCTGACAGTCTAATAACGCTACTTCAATATCATTGTAATATTGTGGGTACCATCTATTCTCTGCCTCCAATCCACGATCACCTTTAGCTGCAAGTAAAATTATCTTTTCAGATTGTAATCATCATTTGAAAACAGCCTGCAAAAATATCGTAAACATAAATAAAGTCTCGTTTCCAACTAGTAATTAGTGATTTGTTTTGAACACAAGATTTGAAAACTTGAAATGTTGGTATAAATATAATTTTAATGAGCTTACCCTTAATACTGCCTGGAATATCATACCATAATATTTCTAGTAATCCTTCATCTCGATAATGAGTTAATATTTTTTCTCTATCTCCTTGTAAATCGTGGACGTACGTTACAATCTTTTCTATTCCCAAAATCTTCTGGAGTTCGAACCACTCGGTAAGTATTTCGGGAATGATTTGACCATGGGTGACACCAGTACAAATAGCTAACTGGTCGATGGAGCTTTTAGCATATTCGATTTCCATCCACCTGGTGTCCAGTTGTGAACATGATTTTGTTGCTAAAGCCATATGGGTTGGTCTAAAATTGTTTGCGGTATCTACCAAGCAGTCATATTGTCCGGCTCTAAACGAACTCTCAACATGATGTGAATTGAATCTGCTTGGAGTCACGCTGAATACGTCGTGTGGTTCAGAGCGCAGACAGCACAAGAAATTTGGCGATTCCGTATAAGCACCATCCCATACATTTAAAGTTACAGTTAATAGTGAACTGTGATCTCTATAGTTCGCTATAATAGAATAAACATAAACACATTCACCAGCTATCTTCACCAAACGACTATTCTGAAAAAATAAATATTATATACAGTCAAGTAACCTAATTTCGTGGAAACCTGATATTCGTGGATTTCCGGAAAGGATTAATAATTTACATGAGCGACCTTGCGCGACCTCCGCATTAGTTTGTTTTGATAAACATGGGTTTTCTGTACAATATCAGCTAGTAGAATGAATCCAGTAGTTTCAAGCAAGGTAAAATGTATTAATGTATACTTTGACAAATACAAAATGGCGGATTTCACTTATTACCAAACATCACCATTTTTTATCGGCCGAATTTCCTTATAATCCCAAGCGGTAATCGGAATTCCAAGTGTCGTCTGCTAGAATGTAGTCCAAAGAATGAAGTCACGTGATCAACTAGCGGATTCCGTGTCAGCAGAAAATTTCTATGGAACACAAAGTGGACCATTCTCTTATGTTGTTTCAGTGACTTTTAGCAATAAATCACGCTACGTATCTTATTTTGTAAGTTATTATTTTTTTTTTTAAATCGTGGTTCTTTGAAGGAATTGTCACTAGTTGTAATGAATTGATATTAAAGATAAATACTAAGAGAAGTTAATTATACCACCCGGTATCCATACAACGTGTTTTTCTCGACTTATTTATAGATCAAACATTGTACACGAAAATAGGGGACGCATTCTGCCGTTGCCGAGTTGGTTGCTCATGAAATATGGGTCAAAGTGAAGGATTCATTAAGAAAATCGAAATAAACCAATTTTAATTAATTATGTAGAATATCTGAGGAAACACCTAAGACATTTTCGTTTTTTTAACTTTGACGTAATTCGGTGTTGAATCCTTATATCCACGAAAATAGGTTACTTGACTGTGCATTTGACCTTTTTTCATTTGAATATAAAATCAATTCAATTCTAAGTATGAAAGTGTGCAGTGCCGTAACAGGGTCTATTTTCTATGAAGCAAAAGACAATTTCTTTCGCTATGTAAAATGATAAATAAAATTGAAAGTGTAGGGGTCACTGAAAAATAAACAATTTGATCTGATCGTTGTGATAAATTTTAATTTTGGCTATTCTTAAAAAATATTGGAACGCAAAAGCAGTTATATAGACTCACAAATTGCGATGCGATACCGCATAAATTGGGAGAACGCTTGTACCAGCACGTTAGATTATCCGTAACTCATTAACATTTGAGGGTGCTGTCTGACAAAATACTTTTTGACAATATGAAGTGAATATGACGTTGTTTAAGTTGTTAAATGTTATGTAAAACTATACATAATGTTATAGAGGCTAATATCGTGTTATAATTGGATTATTGTTATCCAAGTAAATCATATTTATAATTATTATTATCGTATTAATTACAAGCTATATTTCAACCAGATTAATAATTGAATTGTAGAATTGTAGGAGGAATGTATTTAACATAGTTTTATTGCATGTAATAAGTCCCCAGCAATCAAACTTAAACAAGTTTGTTCATATATTATCCTTTTGTCCTTATGTGAATTATGAGATACGTGTTAATGAACATCGAAGTCAGCAGGTTCTTTTGAAAAATTCCAGCTAACCATCAAAGTTGAACCTGATTTGGGCATTTCTTGTACAATTTTATACATTGCTATCAAAACAAACTTACTTCAGAAGGTGGAAGACACTCCCGCAAATCTGTAAAATTTAAAGGGATTTTCGAGTGAACATTCGTTGGCAGGTCCAGTGATATATTTCTGACTAAAGCAATCGTCGTCGCTGTAAAGACTAAAGCTGACAAAATTCCACCTTTATGTTTCTGTAAGTTTTCATACTGTCGACGTTTTTCTCGTCGAAAAATGGAATATAATGTTTCGTGACCACTCATATTCATTTAGCCAATGTTTGTTTCCTCGAAAAATTCACAATAAACAATGTCCTTTCTATAGAACCATAGAAAATTTCCGTGTTATCAAAAAATCTCCTGCAGTATATAAACAGTTTAATCTCAAAGCGATATAGAAAGATACACTTGATATGATCTGCATATATATTGTGTAGTAATGCATGATGTGCAGATACGCATATATAATAGTACAGGTGTTGTATGTCGCGTTCACAAGGTAACTAACTGTGATATATCCCTAGCAACACATTGAGCATTAGCGCGTGTAAACCTAGATACAGGAAATTATGGTAGTTTTAATATTTAGACCTTACAATGAAATATAAGTGGAGGTTTACGTTTTACATTTTTTTGATTTGGTAAATGACGCAATTTTATATAAAATGTCGAAAGCGCTACCGTGTCGACACGTCTTTAACAATCCGTACTAAAACCACATAAATTCACATAAAAACATGTTATACATCGCTCAATTGGGAATTGAAAACGTTTTTCAGAGATATTTACAAATATTGTTTATTTTAACGAAGTTTGTAAAAACGTTAGTTTGAAATCGAATTTTTGACTGTCGGCCATACCCTTGCCATATTTTGGCAAAAATGGTTCCAATGGATGCAGAAAATGAATTTCCGTTAATCAAAAAAATCAATAATTTGTTTTTCACTCTATTTCTCTTTAAAAATTTCAGCATCTAGACATTATAATTACCTTTTAATTTGTAGGATAATTTCTGTCACTGAGTGCATTGAAAATAAAATGATTTCGGCAACTTTACACATATCTGAATTTTTTCTTTTCATCAAATTGAAATTTTGTATCTTATAATATTATGTCAAATTAATATATGTTAAAATTCATTTGTGTAAATTATAGTAGCATAAGTCCTCAGTTTAATTATTCCATCTCGACCTGGGCAGTACATTTCTTGATAATTCCAGCTATTTTAATAAGGATTTAAATTTACTTGAGAGTAAAAATTTTGTGTAATGTATATAATCGATAGCCAAGTATATTTTCAATTTGAGTGTAATTTTTTTTATATTAAAGCAATGAAAGCATGAAACATTCAATGGAATCAGCCGTCGATCGATTATGTCCTACCGATTGCTACAATCGATTTAAAACATGAAAAATCGATCATCGGTAAAGTCATTTTCAAACACACCTTTCAAAGCTATTTTCACACGAACACACCTCAAGGGAGGCCACTTTACTGTCTAGTCGCAGACTGGTACGCAGACGACATGGAAGAAGGCATAAACACATTTGTCCATCCAGGGGACAAAACAAAATCAAAAGTATGGAAATACTTTGGCTTTCTGAAAGTTAATATGACGGGCCACCCATCAAATCCAATCTAAATATGCTATCTTCCATCTGCCGACTTTGTCGGAAAACTTACAAAAACAACGGAAAGTTAAAAGAATAACCAGTCAACCAGAGATGTCAACCCGTTTACAAAATTTTGTCGGAGAACTCGTAGAGCTATAAAAGTGATTTGATCGAATATTGATAAAGATCTATATGAATTAAAAACAATATTCATTCTAAAGATAACTTGCCAGGCAAGGTTATGTACGCCCACTAGCAGCTTTGATTTTAAATCAAAATATTTGATAGTACAGTAACAATTACCAGTATTAAATATTCAACCTTCAGACATACACTTCTTTTGAACTTTTTGAGGCGATACTGAATAATATTAACAAGTTTCATCAAAATTGTCAAGAATTGAGCCTTCAAGAACAAGAGCAATAACTCATACTAAATATTTTCGGATTTTTCTGATTTTCGATACAGATCATCCTTGGGTGATAACAAAAATTCACACCAAGTTTCGTCAAAATCTGTCAGGAATTGAACCTTCTAGAGCGATTACGAGCTAAAAATTGAGCGCGTTTTCAAGAACAAGGGCAATAATTCATACTAAATATTTTTTCTATTTTTTTGATTTTCGATAGGAATCATCCTTTGGTGATAACAAACATAAGTAAGTAAGTGCACCAGTCAGCTGCTCTTGCATTGTCGATCATATGATGAGTATTTCGATATTTAGATTAATACGTAACGAAAAATAAGGTTATGGCTTTCAGGGCTGCGTTATGCGAAATGGTTCAGCAAAATACTAAGTATTCCTATCTGTAGACCTACTTAAGAACTGTTTTTAAATATCTTTCTGTTTATACTTAGCTGAGGATGAAACCAGACATCATAGCTTTTCATAACATTTTTATATTTAATTACATTAGAATAGATAATTTGATACAATTGAGTTCGTTGAAAATCATAAAAAGGCTGCAGTAAAAGCGTCATTGGTAACAAAATTATTGGTCTGATACTGGATTGTAATCTGTCCCGTCTCANAATTCAAAAGATTTGATTGGTTGATTATAAATACTAATAGACCTATATTATCCTAACTCGAATCTAAAATACTCCATGAAAGTCCGTTTCCCGACGTTTAATCGTCTGTTAAGGTGCTTTGCTAAATTGCCCCCCTCGATTGCACGTTTGCTCCCCCAGGAATACTGGTCAGGCTACGGGCCTGCTGCTCACTGACGATATGTATTCAATGCTATATAATATTGACTATTAGTTCTCTAATGATGCATTTCTTTATCAGTTTAAACAAATAATAGTAACTTTCGCTGAGGCTTTTTAATTGCTGTTATCATATGTCCTATACTAAAAGAAACCCGAGCAAAATCTGTCGATAAATACGGACACTACAGCCCATTTCCGGTTTCTTACTATCTCACTTCCGGTTGAGCAGAACATAGCCACGAGTTAGAAAACGACAAGAAGTCCGTTTTTCAATACCTATTTCTGGTTCCGAGAAATAAGCTCCTTAGTGGACGAAAAAAAATAATAATAATCGTTACGAAAAGTCCGCAGAACGGCCTGCAATGATAATTAAAAAATTAAGGATAACAATACAGCTTCGAGTTCAACTCGAAAGCTGTGAAAAAAACCTAGAACTGTTCCTTTAACAGTACTGATGAAGGCGTGTTACGACAAACAGAAACACAACGAAGGAGTACGAATTCCATTATACCCATGCAAATTAGATAAAAAAAAGTCCGTACAAGCAAGACAATTGTCAATTCTAATACACACCTGGAAGAAATTTGAATAAAAAGTAAGGAAATTGGTAATGCACATGCGCATTTAAAAATTAGATTTTCCCATCAAATTAAGAATTGAAGTATATACATACATATCAAATAAAATGATGAAATTTGGATGAGAAATAAGAAAGTTGGTAATGTGCATGCGCATAACAAAAATTTAATATTGCCATCAAATGTAGAATTTGAACCCGTTCTTGGTGTCTAATTGTACATTTTTAGGGTCAAAAAATCCAATGGTTTATGTTTCAACTGTTACCAGGTTGAATTTCAAAGTGGCCACTATCATAAATCAGCAATTGTTGATATTTCTGCATCTATGTGAGCTTTAAACTTTTTCTTGGTACCACAATCGTACCACAACACTTCCACTTCTTTTCTCTAGAGCATTTGGTCAACAGATCAAAGCCACTAAGCAAATAATGGTATCAGCTAGTTCCTTCAAAGCATGACACAGAACTCTTTTCATTACTTTTGCAAGCAAAACAAAGAAAATATTTGGATGAGTTCTTTAGGGTAGAGAAAAGATATTGACTTACCCAAGGACAGATTCCATTGGCTACACACAAACAGCGGGAGACCGACATCCGAATGGTGATACATACAACAGATACATGGGGTGTAGACATACGTATCTCCACAGTGGATGTTGCCATTCTGGTCATCGCACTGGCCCAAGAGCGACATCAACAATTGCATGAACTCTGGCTTTCAGAGTTCGTAAAAGGCAGAATTTGGCGCTACATAGCAGCATATGAGGGAGATTGCTGCAGAACTACGACCTGTCAAAGGTATACTTAAATTGTTTCATGCTGTTACAGACTGTGATACGGTATTTGCAACCTATTCCGTGGCTTTGACCTGTGGATCAAACGCTCCGTTGTAAAGGATTGGAAGTTTTCTTTGCCCATGAGGACATTTTTCACAGTCTCAGCTGCTGTTTCACCAGCAGAGCAGTACTCCTATCTCGAAAATAGTTCTCCATTCCCAGTAAAAACATCACCTGAGACAATAGTTACTTGAAAGACGTATACTTGAGGTATACTGTTTGAAATGGTCTATTAAAGATATTTTTCTAGTCGGAAACGTTTCCAAACATGGACAGTCTATTTCCATTACATTCATATTTTACGAAATATCATTCATATATATTTTACGAAATATAGATGCAGATAATGTAAACCAGTTCAGAAGCTGACAGATCTGTGTCAAACAGGTTTAGTTTTAATTCAATGTGTTATACATGCCGACTGCATTGCAAATTAATGCAAAACTACACGAACCTCTGTCCACTCGATGGCTCCATTGTTTAAATCGAAGTGACCACTCTTGTCTATCTGTACTCTCTGGTAATAGAAAGTAGAAACAACGATTTTCATAAATTCTTCGACCTTCCGTGTAAAAATAGCACATACTAGCCGATTTTTGAAGAAACGCCGATTTTTCGGCGTCGAAACGACATTATTGCATTAGTGTATGTTTATTTCCATTTAATTGTTGTTTCAATTTTAAAAATAAACGGTTCCTTTGTTCTACAAACTGACCTTAAACTATATCCGCGACACAAAAGTTTCTCAGCGGCATACCACGGACCCTATACAAAATAATCTTGAACCTTAAATTCGCTGGGAAATGTCATGAAATCGCGTTTCCGGGTGTCTTATTCTCAAATTTTTCTTGTGGTGATCCCACAGTATTTTTACAAATAAACTTTAAATTCGCCAGGAAATTTCTGGTAATCGCGTTTCAAGGAGTCAAATTTTCTCGAATTTTCTGGACGGGGTCTCCAGATTCAGAAAATCGTTTTTTAAACGTGCAGTTTTTTTCCACTAAACATAGCAAATATTCCCCAGTTTCAGCAGTAAAAATATTTGTTACAATTTCCACATCTGTTGGAACCATTATTCTCCTATATTCAGATTCTGAAGATTTTCATTTCATATATTCAAATTATATTCCAAACTAACTGCACAAACAATACTCTGTCTAGAGACTAAGTCTGCATGCGGTGCTTGTGCTTTCGTAACATTAATTAACCGCAATATGACAACCTAAAATTCCCATCATCGCTGTTCGCCTGAACTGAACATTAGGCCTAACAGAGAAAGATAGGAATCATTTTGGAAAATATGTGATATTTACAGCTCCAATGGCAACGCCTGTTATGGCTTTGATTTCATCTATTTATCTATCAATTTCTAAATATTTACACTAGCTTTTGTTTTGTCGATTGGACTGATGCAAATTTGTGTGTCGTTTATATCACAATAAATGCCATTGCCTCTTCACCAAAACATTAGGCGTAGTAATTTTAATTAATAATGTCGTTATTCATTGACGTCATTGTATCAAATATATAAACTGACAGGCAAAAGAAAGTTTTCATTTTAAAAATCGTTGTATAAAAAGCAAAAAAGCTGGTACAGGTTTGAACCCTAGCAGCAAACATTTGCCATAATTCAACGTTATTATGACCACAATGCAGACTATCGAACGCAACTCTCCAATTCGTGCATGCATAAAAACGTGCAAAACGCGATTTTGCGACATTGGTCCAAATGCACGTGCACGATTTCGGTATAAATATCGAAATTGGGCAGAACAGGCATTCAGTAAGGGAAAAACCACCAAAAGTATGCCAAGACATGCGCAAGCGCAACGAAATACACCGAGCGGTACGGCCAATATGAGGGCTTTTCAACGACAGATAGCTAGAACCTTCAACTGCTCCCAGACCACCATCAGCAATTTGATAATCCAGCTCCAACAGACAGGACAGATCCAAGACTGACAAAGATCTGAAGACTGAGGGTGTCAACACCAGCCGACGACCGCTACATCCGGAGGATTCATCTTCGAAACAGATGGGTGACGGCGGCGTCGACGGCAGCAACAGCACTAGGTATGCCATCAGCAGCCGAACAGTCCTTTGAAGACTTCGTTGGATTACGAGCCTATCGACCCTTTCGTGGAATGGCTTTGACCCGTCTACATCGTCAACGCAGACTACATTGGGTAGGAACTGTACGCCGATGGCAGCGACATGTCTGGGCGAGGGTGCTCTTTACAGATGAAAGTCGATTCTGTCTGTTCAGGAACGATGGCAGGGTTCGAGTTTTTCGACGAAGGGGAGAGCGACTGGCGCCAAACTGCATTACAGAGGTTCACCCGTTTGGAGGTGGAGACGTCATGGTATGTGGTGGAACAGGAACCTGTTGACGTTATCCGCCGCCTGACGACGTCAATGAGGAGGCAAGTGTTTGCGTGCATGTTTGCCCAGGGTGGCCAAACTCGTTATTGATGACGTTTTGCCTGACTACTGTCATGGAATATTCTCTTTATGCACTTTTGCAATGAACTTTGGTTTGTGTAATTTTTAATTTTGACCCCTTGACTCTTCCTTTGTGTATTGCGGAGAATTGAATATCGGTATTACAATGCATTTTCATTCTAATTCAATGAAATTGAAATCTCACATTTGCCTTTGTCTTTGGTGTGTGGCCAAATGAAGTCGGTGAAAACTTTCTTTTGCCTGTCAGTTTATATAGGCCCTGTAGACAATGTAAACAATAATGTCGGTAGTCCCAAACGTTGAAACGTAAAGAAATAGGCCCTACTTAAATTCATACTAAAGTCTTTGTATCAAAAATAGAATGTCTTGAAAACGTAAATATGAGCAATAAACTGTTTTTTTTTTCCAGCCAACCCCTGTCCTGATATACAACCATAACCGCCAGAGGGGAAACAGTTTATTGCTTAAAGAACGAATTCGGAATATACTTGGTGGGATTTTTTTTTTTGCAGGGCGTTCGTAAAACGAAAATTCGTTGCATACTTTTTTTTGCCGAAATTAATCGAAAAATACTATTTCGGTTGTTATTTGGCGGATTGACTTAAAACTTACATGGTGTAGACCGCCAGCAAAGTGGAATAAAAGCACACATTCAAAATTTTTTCATAACTTCCGGTTTCGATGTTAGTACTTCCGGTGGCGTCACTTCCGGTGGAATTGATTTATGTCAAAAGTAACATATGCATTATATTACCATCCTTAATACAAACCTTTTAAACTAAAAAAAATCGTACCGGAAGTAACATGTTTGTCGCCATATTGGTTTGCCTCATTTTTGTCCAAATCGATTCCCAGAATTCATTTTTAATCCGATTTGCGTAACGTTTGTGTCAAACGATCAGTTTAATGTTTGTCTACAAATGATAGGAAGCATAATTTTGATTTTCGGTTTTGCCTTTTTTGTACGACCGGATTGTTTTTTTCAAAGTTTGAAGGCGTATATCTCATGACCTTGACCTTTGATGACCTTCATATTCACTGTGATGATAATTTGTGACCTTGTCTATCTGATGACCTTTTGACCTTTGGGGTCAGATACCTATTTCCGATTTTACAGGGGTCTAAATATGGACCATTTTGAGCCTTTAAAGTGCTCTATCTCGGTCCCTAATAGAGATATGGCAATAATTATTTCGATTTTGTAATGTAGAGATTCTCAGCTTTCCATAGATATATAACTTGCATACCTTACATGAAAATTCAAAACTCCATTTACTTAACATGGGGTTATTATTAGATAAATCGGTTAATTAGATTAACCTGGCTGTCAACCCCAACAGAAATCAAATTTTAAGTTGTTTTAAAGATACCCTCCCTTTTATATTTCTTAAAAATTATCTTTGTCCAGTTATGGTATAAAATTAAGCTCTCAGGTGGATTGAATCATGTCATATTTTAGTTTAAGCTCACGGCAGCATATTGAAGGTATACCTCCACTTAATTTACTAACTTTCTTATTTCTTATCCGATTTTCATCAAACTTGGTATGTATGTGTATAATTAGATTCTAAATTTGATGGAATTATCGAATTTGCGTACTGCGCATGCGCATTGCTAATTTTCTTATTTATTATTCGATTTTCATCAAACTTGGTATGTATGTGTATAATCAAATTCTAAATTTAATGGAATTATCGAATTTGAGTAGTGCGCATGCGCATTGCCAACCTTCTTATTTCTTTTCCGATTTTCATAAAACTTGGTATGTATGTGAATAATTCAATTTTCAATTTGATGGAAATATTAAATTTTTGTTGTGCGCATGCGCATTACCAACTTTCTTATTTCTTATTCGAATTTCACCAAACTTGGTATGTATGTGTATAATCCAATTCTAAATTTGATGGAAATTTTTAATTTTTGTTGTGCGCATGCGCATTACCGACTTTCGTATTTTTTATCCGAATTTCACCAAACTTAATATGTATGTGTTTGATTCAATTCTAAATTTGATGGAAATATTGAATTTTTGTTGAGCGCATGCACATTACCAATTTTCTTATTTCTTATCCGGATTTCATCAAACTTAGTTTTTATTAATTGACAAATATTCTTTTATTCCTAGTCAATATACTTTAAACTCCAGGCACTTTTGGATATTTGCATTTAGAGATGCAGAAAGGTATTTACATAAAATAATTGCAATAGACCATCTTCGTATGTACCTGAATGTCGTAACCGCCCTGCATCAGTACTGTTATTAGAACAGTTCTAGTTTCAAATTCGTTTTATATCAAATTGCATTTCATAACTCAATTCTCTATTTTGTACAGCACCATAAGCCTGCCATTAAGCCAAAAGATTTGGGACGAATTCTAAAATCATCTGCTGAGTTCATATAAAGTTACAGTCGTCATGTCAGGTAGGTTGTACGTGTAAGAATACATTTTATGTACGACACACGGGCAAAGGGCTGTATATTTATACCCTACAATATGTCAGTCTGTAAGTGTAAGTGTAGAAAGTTAGATTGTTATCATGTGCAGATAGATGAATAGGGCACTCTCGCAGTTTCGACGCCTTTCCCTCCCCGTTGAGCTATTGATTTGAAACTTGAAACAGAGGGGTATTTATATATGTCCTGAATATTCACAGCAAATTTCAGACAGTTCCAACGTTTCCTTCTATCTTAAATTAATTTTCAAAGTGATGTACTGACCGAAATTGGCGAAATGGCAGGGGGCGTAACTCTTTTGTTTAGTCGTACTTGCCTTGCCAAATCATTCAGTCTGAGTCATTTCGACCAAATTGTCAATTTTTCACAGCGGCGTAACGGCTGTAACCGCAATCATTTTCGTTATGCTCTCAAACTTGTCATAGTTCTTTGCCGTTTGACGCTAACGTATTTATTTGAAGATTTTCAATGAGATAACAGAGTAATGCATTCCGATTAATTTAACATAGCACGGGTGTATGATCGGCCTGAAAATTGCTGTGAGTAATCAAGACACATTAATAAGTCATATTACAAGGTTTCGTATCGATATCGTGATTGGAAGTGCTTGGGGTGTGATGCAGCAATAGGAGCATAGTTGCATGACTTAAGCGATTGATTTAACATTGGATCGGTCGGAAAATTTTTGTGAGTAATCAGAATGCATTACTCTGTTATCTCATTTTGAATCTTCAAATAAATACGTTAGCGTCAAGCGGCAAAGATATATTACAATTTTGAGAGCATAACGAAAATAATTGCGGTTACAGCCGTTACGCCGCTGTGAAAAATTGACAATTTGGTCGAATTGATTTGGCAAAGCAAGTACGACTAAACAAAAGAGTTACGTCCCATATACGTCAAATAGACGGACTCACTCCACTAATTCATTTGCCATCTCTTCCCATGTTAAAACACGAAATTCAACCTTCTATAACTTTTTCCAGAAATCTCGTTGAAAGCTTTCCAATATGTCGAATGAAAGCCTGACCAATTCTCAATGTCTCCTAAAAATTCAATATATGATGACCATGAAAATTTGGAGCTACTAAAATTGGTTTTACTCATTTTGGCACTTCACAAAACGACTATTTTTAGAATTAGCCTTCCGCCTTTAGGTCGCTCATCATCTCTCCAAATCTTAAAGATAATGCAATTTCAGACATCAAATTCCAAATCTAGACCAAAAATTACCCCTAAATAAGCATGCAAAAACCCCAAAAGGGAGAGAGAAAGAAGATTTCTAAAAACAGTCTGGACTGCAGTCGTTACAATCATAAAATTTTTAGTGGAGTGAGTCTACATGTGCTTGTCCAGAATTATCTGCGTTTGAAGGTTACAATCATAAAATGTTTTAGTGGAGTGAATCCACATGTGCGTGTCCAGAATTATCTGCGTTTGAAGGTTAAAATGACGACTCGTCAATTTTAGATGCTCTGTGTTATATAGAAAAGACATATTAGATGTAGTCAGTAAAATTCCTAGTTTGAAGTATTTTTAAAGGAATTGTGCAATTTTCTTACAGTACTTCTGAAGACTATTTAGATAAACACTCTAATCAACCCGTTAACTAGCGCAACTAGCGTCCGCCGGTCCGTCCGTCTGTCAACATTTGCTTGTAAACGCTCTAAAAACTAGAGTTTTTGATGGAATCAAATGAAATTCGGTATGTGTATACATGTTCAAAAAACGAAGATCAAGTTCGAATTGGAGCTATTTTCGACCGTTAGAAGCAGAGTTATTGCTCTTGCCCCCAAAATCTTGAATATGCTATTACTCTTTTAGTTTTCAGCCGATTTTGATGAAACTTAAAATGGATATTATTGGACCTAAATCGAAAGGTTTGAGAAAGTTAAGTTTACTTCTGATTAAATTTAAGGCTTTTTCAAAATGTAGGCCTCTTACGTCAGTTTTAGAGTTATCACCCTTTAACCTCTATACAGTAAGTGCTTCTATCAACATCAATTGCTCGTAAACACTCTAAAAACTAGAGTGTTTGAAAGAATCAAATGACATTCGGTATATGCATACATATTCATGAAACGAAGGTCCGTTGGTCTGTCCGTCCGTCAACATTTGCTTGTAAACGCTCTAAAAACTAGATTTTTTGATCGAATAAAATGAAATTCTGTAGACATATTCATAAAAGGAAGATCAAGTTCAAATTTGAGCTATTTTCGACCGTATGAAGCAGAGTAATTACCCTAGCCCCAAAATCTTTAATATTTACCATCCGCATGCCGCGGTGGACGTATATGGCTGTGGTCCACTATCTTGAATTTGGCAGTTGCCTTTCTGCAAAATGCTCTAGATTTAAATAAAGACAATTTGGTATCCTTGTTTTTTGTTGTTTGATACCATACAGTTTTATTACTTTTCAAACAGTATTGTAACCGGTGATGTTGATTTAATTTTCAGGTTGGACATCGTATGTTAAAACTGCAGCAATTGTAACTGGAGCTGGGGTAGCGTCTGTAGTGGCTGTTCCCGTAGTGTTAGGAGCTCTTGGCTTTACTGGAGCAGGAATAGTTGCTGGAAGTTTTGCTGCAAGTGCTATGTCAGCGACAGCCGCGGCTAATGGAGGTGCTGTCGCCGCTGGAAGCACAGTAGCTGTTTTACAGTCAGTTGGTGCTGCTGGATTAGGAATCGGTACTAAAATTGGATTAGGGAGCGTCGGGGTTGGTGTTGCGAGTGGAGTTATGAAATTATTTAAAAAAAAATGAAGTTCTATTATAAAGGCTAATAAAGTTTTCCTATTCTGACATCCTTGTTTATCATTAAATAGATCAAGCTCATTTTCAGAGTTGAATCAAAAATGTGCCTGTAGCCTATGTAGAAAAGAGAATGAACAGATAAAGAAACGTCGCATTTTTTACGCCCACATGAAATGGGGGGCGTATATTGCCGTCACCCACGTCCGTCCGTCCACAATTGCTCGTAAACACTCTACAAGACACAATTCTTGACGGAGGAACCCTATTGAAAATCAGAATAATCGAAAAATATTTAGTATGAGTTATTGCTCTTTTTCTTGAAAACGCATTCACTTTTTAGCTCAATTTCAACCAGATTTATCGCCATTTAATATCTTGCTTATTGCTTACATTATATTTTGGTTCATGTTTCTCCCCTTTTTTGGTATATTTTGATTTATCTTCATTAAATTGCATACAAGATATAGTTTAGTCTACCAAAAGTTTCAATGGGGAGTTCTACTAACATCAGTAAGTCCTGTATCGTCTATAGAGTTACTTTTTGTCTCTTTTTTGCATTGTTGAACGATACGTTCAGTTCCACATTATACTTTTGTTTTATTTTGATTACACGTTCTGGCGATATCGAATCGAATCCAGGTTCCTCCTCGACGAAATTATACGATAAAGATAAATTATCTCTTTCCTCTGAACACGAGGAGGATTCGTCATAAGCTCGATCAATTTTTTGATGAATCTCATGATCACCATGTTTGTGCTTTTACCGAATCTCACCTTGATAATAATATTTCTGACCAATTCTTTCTAATCTATTTTCTTTTCCATATTGCAAGGACAGAAACGGTCGTGGTGGCGGTGTGCTTTTGTATATAAAAAATGATATATTCAGTAATCGTAGGCTTGACCTTGAGTTGCCATCTGTGGAAGGTATTTGGGTTGAAAGTTATCAACAATCCATAGTCCTCCAATCAGGACAAGTGGAACTGTATGAAGTTCTTTCTAGGAACCACTGCCACTCCCCCACTCCCACCTCTTGTTTTAAATGGGGCTTCAGTTGGACGCTGATAAAGCCCAATTATTTAATACTTATTTTGCTAGTATATCGAATGTTACGCCAACTAGTAACCTACCCGATTTTAAAAATCGAACCTCGTCTCAGATTTCTCTGCCAATAATTTCTGAGGAGGAAATTATTGGCCTCATAAAATGCTTGAAAAATAAAAAAGCAAATGGCTTTGATAAAATCAGTAATATTATCCTTAAAAATACTGCATCTTCCATAAGTTTTCAACTACTCCTATTTAACAAATCACTTGAATCTGGTACATTTCCAACCCTATGGAAAGAAGCGAGGGTTATGCCCCTTTATAGAAAAGGGGAAACCTGGAATGTAAGTAATTATAGACCAATTTCACTACTAAGCTGTATCAGCAAATTGTTTGAAAGAGTAATCTTTAAACATTTGTATAATTATTTTCACATTAACAAACTTCTAAATCCTTACCAATCTGGTTTTAGACCGGGTCATTCGACGGTTCACCAACTAATTAAGATTTACAACGACATTCTAGTTTCAAATGAAGAAAATCAATTCGCTTGTTTCGCATTTTTCGATATATCTAAGGCCTTTGATCGAGTGTACCATCCTGGTCTCATTTTTAAATTGTCAAAGTATGGAATATGTGGTAAATTTCTTGACTGGCTTTCAAGTTACCTGACAAATAGATTTCAACGTGTATTTGTCAAAGATGCCTTATCACCAGCTGAAACTTTGAACTCTGGTGAGCCTCAAGGTTCCATCCTAGGCCCCTTAATCTTTCTCATTTATATCAACGACATTCAAGACGTTGTTCAAAATTTATCGCGTTTGTTTGCTGATGATACAGCAGTTGGTTGCAAAAAATCACTCATTTCTGAAATTGAACTATCTATGAATGAAGATCTTTCCAAATTGTCGAAATGGTCCAAAGACTGGCTTGTCAGTTTTAACCCTTCTAAAACCAAAGTAGTCCTTTTTTCAACTAGACCCCCAACCCAATTACCTAATTTGTTTTTTGGCCAGGAGCCTTTAGAAATCGTTCCTTTCCATAAGCATCTCGGCATTATATTTTCGAATGATCTAAAGTGGTCAATACATATCGACTTTATTTGTAAGTCGGCATATAAACTAATCGGTGTGTTACGGAAATTAAATATACCCTCAACAGAAAAACTCTTTTGAGTATTTATTCGACATACGTACGGCCTCGTGAGGTGTGGGATTGTTGTAATTTATCTGACTCAGACCATCTTGAGAATGTCCAGCTTGAGGCTGCAAGAATCATAACAGGCCTCACGAAATATTCTAAAATCGAATCATAATATTACCAACCTGGATTGATAAAACTATCTGAACGTAATATTATAATATTGTGCACAATAGAGCGCTAAATTACCTAACTAATTTTAACCCCCGCTGATGCTACTCCTAAATTTTATAATCTCCGCAATTCGAATGATATCCCGATCCCCTATTCTCGTACTACTGTTTATCAACGATCGTTCTTTCCGTCTACCATCCATGATTGGAATTCATTAGACGCCAATTTAAAAGAACCCCCTTAATAAATTATTTCAAACGCAATCTTAAAAGCCGTTTTTTTTTCATCAAATTCAGCCCCAGTTTACTTTGGTGCCGGAGATAGGAAAGAGAATATTTTATTAACTCGAATTTGTCATAATTGCAGCGGTTAAATGCTGATCTTTTCAAAATTAATGTAATTTCCAATCCTTCTTGTAGATGTGGCTACCATAATGAAAACTCATTTCATTACTTTTTTAATTGCCCGATTTACCACGCTCAGCTTAGTATTTCTATCTAATTTGTCTGACTATGATATTAATTTAGAGTTGATTTTGTGTGGAAATCGTACTTTCTCTGTCGATACTAATATTTCCATTTTAAATCATGTCCATGAATATATTAAAGTCTCAAAACGCTTTTCATAATCAAGTATTATCGTATAACTAATTTTTGTACATTATTCTCTGGTTGTCGGTTTATTTATATATTTTTTTCCTTTCTATTAATATATATAATTTCGTTTCGTAAGATTCCATAGTTGTTTTGATCGATTCCCTTCACTGTTAGACTAACAGTGTTAGTATAAAGTTTTGTTTTCATGTCTTGTTTATATATTGTTTATAACTTTGTAAGAAGAAGATTTGTCCTAAGTTTTTGAAACTTGTATCCAATCCTGTTGAGTATTTCAATAAAATATGTTTAAACTAAGGCACAATTCTTGACGGATTTTGACGAAACTTGATGTTAGTGTTCGTAATCACCCAAAGATGAACCCTATTGAAAATCAGAAGAATCGAAAAATATTTAGTATGAGTTATTGCCCTTGTTCTTGAAAACGCGTTCAATTTTTAGCTTGTAATCACTCTAGAAGGCACAATTCTTGCTGGATTTTGATGAAACTTGGTGTGAATGTTTGTAATCACCCAAAGATGAACCCTATCAGAAGAATTGAAAAATATTAAGTATGAGTTACTGCCCTTGTTCTTGAAAACGCTTTCAAATTTAGCTCTTAAACACTATAAGGCATGATTCTTGCTGGATTGTGACAAAACTTGGTTTTATTATTCAATCCCGCGCTGAAGATTGAATATTTGCCTTCTAAAGTTTTCACGAGCTAAAAATTGAACACGTTTTCAAGGACAAGGGCAATAACTCTTACTCAATATTATTCATTATCGCCCTAAAGAGTTCAAAAGAAGTGTAGTACCGGGTACTGAAGGTTGAACCCTATCGAAAAAAAAAATACAAAAATGTTTCGTAGGATTTTGACCGCGTGATTGAAAACGCTTTAAAATTTTAGCTCTTAAACACTAAAAGGCATGATTCTCGTCGGATTTTGACAAAACTTGGTTTTATTATTCAGTACCGCGTTGAAGGTTGGATATTTGCAAGACGCCGAAACCACACCTTCAAGCTTGACAACGCTCGTCCACACGCTGCCATAGCCTTCCTCCATCAGCATAACATCAGAGTAATGCCATGGCCCCCCAGTCCCTTATACACAATAGAACACTTGTGGGATGACATACAAAGACTACTGAACCAGATCCAACCGCTTCCAAGATATGCAGCAGAGCTCAGTGCAGCTTTCCTAAGAGTCTGGGCGCAGATTCCAATGCCGTCTGTAAATCATTAGTGCCACTCCATGTACACAAGATGCCGGGCCGTTATCAGCGCACAAGGTGGACAAACTAGATATTGACTTTCAGCCTCCATCTGTAAAGATCAGTGATCAGAACCTTGATATAGCAATAACTTGAAAGACACTCAAACAATCCTTTGGGTCAAATGTGGTTGTTTTCTGGCAATTATATATTATTTTATTGAAATTTGAATAATCAATGCACTATTTTCTTTGCTTTGCGACGTTTCTTTATCTGTTCAGTATATATAGGCCTGTACAATATATAACCACCCACAACGTGATATACTCTATCTGATGAAATCGGTTATAAATGGACAGGTTCGTCATTTTGGGGTGTTGATTTGAGTCTTGATTATATGTAAATAGCCTTCAGAAGTGTTAGAAATGAACGAAAATACTATTGTCTGAGTAAAAAAAGAAATTTCCATTATTTTTCAGAGAATTGCGTTATTGAAAATATAAATATAAGCACACATTATGTCTTCAAAATTTGATTATACAGAGGACATTTTTCAGACAAAATTTGGGATTTATTTTTGGTTGATATTTGTAGGAGAGAAATGTGTTTCTTTTCAATGTAAACTGACAAAAAATTATACTTCATCAACGCAAAGACATTTTAAGACTAAAATTTCTTGAGAGAACACTCTAAGACGTACGATTATGACACCACCACAGAGTAGCCAAAATTTGAATTCAGCCTCATTGCAGTTGTCCCCCCAGTCAGTCTGCCTCCTATTTGTTACCCCAGTCTAGGAAGGCTCGCACCGCCACTGCTTACAAACCTGGGATTGTACTAAAAGGTAATACACTCTCATGTAAATTTAGGTTACAAAAAATCCCATGACTAATAATGGGCAGCAAATAAAATACCGTCCATACCAAATTTGCCAGTGAAAGGGTTGCTATGGTTAATCAATACAAAAATCTAATTGGGTTTTTATTTTGGCTCTAATTATTCACAACCGGGAATTTTACAAAATTTCGGACAAACTGATTTAGCCGATGCAGGGTCGTTGCATAATCCGTAATCCATAAAGAACTGACAATCGTAGCCTGGTTTATCCACACATTGTAAACTAGATGATGTAACTGTTTGAGTGGATTGACGAATTGGTGGTGTGGACTTGGTGTCTGGATCTGAAAGGAAAAGTGACTTGGATTTGCATAATCTTAAATGTATACAGTCAAGTAACGTAATTTCGTGCTAACCTATTTTTCGTGCATCTCCAGAAATGATTAATAATTTACATTTGCGACCTCGCGTGACTTCCGCATTTAATTGTTTTGATAAACATGGGTTTTCTGTACAATATCAGCTAGTAGAATGAATCCACTTGTTTCAAGCAAGGTAAAATTTATTAATGTCTACTTTGATAAATACAAAATGGCGGATTTCAGTTATTTCCAATTTTTTATCGGCCGAATTTCCTTATAATCGCAAGCTGTAATCGGCATTTCAAGTGTCGTCTGCTAGAATGTAGTCTAACAATGAAGTCACGTGATCAACTAGCGAATTCCGTGTCAGCAGAAAAATTCTATGGAACACAATGTGTGCCATATTGTTTTGTTGTTTCAATGACTTTTAGCAATATATTACTCTTACGTTTTACTTATTACTTTTACTTTACTTATTTTGTCAATCACTATTTTTTTTCAAAATCGTTGGTATTTCAAGGAATTGTCACTAGTTATAATGAATTGATATTAAAGATAAATACTAAGAGAAGTTAATCATACCACTGGGTATCCATACAACGTGTTTTTCTCGACTTATTTATAGATCAAACTTGTACACGACATAGGGGACGCATTTTGTCGCCATAGTCGAGTTGGTTACTCATGAAATATGGGTCAAAGTGTGGGATTCACAAAGAAAATCGAAACAAACCAAATTTTAATTATTTTGTAGAATAGACGTGTCGGTATCAAGACAAGTCTGAAACATCTTACTTTCTGACAGGCCAGAAAAATTCCTTCTGTAATGCCATTCGGTAGTCCTCGGAAGTTCCCGTAAATGTGAATCGTGTGGAGCACTATGCAGAACTTTGACTGTAACTCTTTGATGTTTTCAGGTGGTGTGAAGTAATGAGCAGAATAAAACGAAATAAAATATGAAGAAAAAAAAATATCATATACCTACCGCATAATTTACAATAATTTTTACAATTTTTACCAGACCAATGAAAAAACCTCTTACAGACTGCAGGTCCATACAAATTACAGTTGTCAATTAAATCTAGGCATGGTAAATCTGTTAATTAAATTATTAAATACATGTATAATGAAGGGGGGGTAGATAATAATATGTAGATTCCAATAAATGGGCCGTAGCTCATTCAATTTGAAATAAATGAGGATCTGAATAGAAGTTTTCTTACCGCATAAACCACAGAATTTGCGACAGTTGTCTTTTGACCAGTCTGGATATTTGTGACAAACATTAGGCGTAGATCTATTGTACTGATGACAGTTCAGTATGACGTCTATACAAATATGTTTTGATAATTCTGAAACGGAACATAAAGCTATTTTGTGTTTTGTAAGATATGGATAAATAAAAAGGGTTTATGAAGGCTATATTAGCACATATATAGACGCAGTATTCCTTTTAAGATAAAATACATTTTTGTACCCACCTTTCCTTCCACATATCACTATTTTCATTACAGATTTATCAAGCTGAATCCAGCCAAGCTAAAATAAAGAAACCTCTATGATGATGACTCAAGACCGAAAAAAGAATGTAGGGTATCAAAATAACCTGCAAATTACCAGTTCGGGCCGAAATTACACGTGATCAATTTATTTAAGGTAGAGAAGTTGTTCTTCCTCCCACCTACCCTTCCCCCCTTCCAGCCTTTAGCCTACATCAATTAACCGCAAGTAAAGATATATAGTAATATATTGCCTGTGAAGTATAGTTGACATGGTACCAAGTATCGTCATGTAAACCACTCACAATATCTATGACCTCAACACAGGTCTTAGTTGGAATGGTGAAATTATCAGCATCACCTTTTACTTGGTATTCTGTATTTAAACAGAGACAATCTAAAGCTATAAAATATATGATCTTTTAATGGCATATTAGAAGCACAAGATGTAGATAAATAAGACAATTTAATAATATATTATATTCCTGGTGACGGTGTGAGAACCACATTGAAACGTTGAAGTAATAAATATACCAGAAGTATCTATCCATAAAATTGTCTTATTTATTTATTTATAAAGTATATGGTTAAATAATCTAATCAATCTACATTAAAATTCAGGTCTAGATATTTGTTTCCTTTATTTCCTGTGGGCTAGGCTACTAAATATATTCTAAATATGACAACATTTTCCACTTTCCGCAAATTTGACCCGATAACAATGTAATTTATACAAATTTATAAAAATCATTAGAGTTGGGCTCACATACAATAAAACTCAACTTTCGAAATAAAAACCCCATTCTTCACAGTCCCTAAAAGAACAGAACAACATTTGATAGGCGAAAAAAAAAATGTGTTCAGATCCTTGTTATGAATGAATTGACTCACAGAAAATATAATATAATTTTGTCAGTGTTGAATGCGACGTTGAAAAAATATTCCTTAACACAGAAAACTGCCATTGTACCAAACTAAATAGTTGAACACTACTATTCCATATGAGCAAAAATTTACGGGAAACAAAACGTTTAATTTGTCTGACACATCCAAAAAAGTCAAAATCAAAATGTCGCCCAAATGTTCGACAAATAATATATGAACCACGTCACCCGTTACATCTTTTTTTTACATGTAATATGTACCTCTGGTAGGCCTACTTACAGGTAGCAGCATAGACTTCATGTACCGGTACAGCTAACTTCAAAATGAAAATTGTACAAAGAACTGCGAATTTAACCATCTTGAGAACCTACTGGAGTAGGCCTACTTTTTACAGATTAAATTTATTCAAGATAAGATAAGGCGCTCACCATTTCAGAAGGTTACTTATACTATTTCACATTTTTCGATGAGTGAGTTCACGTAGAGTAGAGGGACAATATCAATTTATAATATGCCTCATTTGTTTAATAATATTAGACATCGAAAAACCTAAAAAACACACACACACTTGGAACATGGCTCTGAGCAACTCAATACAGGTACGGAAATTAAATCGAACCAACATATTATTCGGTTGAATGCACCGGAAGTTGATCGAATGCTAAAAACAAACCGACTGTGTAAATAAATAGACTTGTTCACTACAAGGAACAAAATAGAACATTTTTAATAATTTTCTTTTCACTATTTCACAATCCTTTCACAATCCTGAATTCCAGACCATCTTCTATTACCAATGCAATTTGTCTGTGACTGACTAGAACTACTTAATTTACATCATACTAGTAAATCCAATGTTATCACTTTCCATCCGACTATCGAGATCAAGATTGCCAGAATTACACGCAATTGAATATACCTAAACCTCACTGATCTTTGCAAGATCCACTGCATGTATCATCATGTTTTCTGCAACAGCTCATCAAGTTGCTAAAGCTCTGGGAAAGGAGACTCTCCTCCCTGTTCCAAGTATTAACACTGCAGACAACATTGAAATTCTACGCATTGTCATCAAGAAAAGAAGAAAGTGGCTCTTTTTTACCAGAAAACCACATTATGAAACAACAGAATTCACCCTGTCTGATGTCCTTCTTGGTGAACATCAGAAAGAATTTGAAGTCCTTCCACTTGATACACATGTTTTAACAGCTTACAATAGTAAATCAAATCTGTCATTGAAAGGTAAATTTGGTGCTGATTTGACTAAAGAACTGTTGGATGTGAAACTTGGTTCAACTGATAGTGTTGTTGTCAGCAGTCAGTTAGGAGTTTTGAATAAAACTGAAATATCAACACCAAAACTGCTACATCTCTTAGAGAAGAAGTAATGATAACTTATTTCTCAATATAATTTATATCTTTAATTGTGCTATAATTGGGCAAAATTATTTGTGGTTGTCACAATCTAACAAGATTCAAAATATCAGAGTAACATTAAATTTGGGTTATCAATTTGGTCCATGCAATGCTTTAATTATTTGGCAACACCAACAGCCTGGGCAACTTATGGCAACTTTCAGGAACTCCAAATTTTTGTTGTCTTTGAAACCAGTTTGAATCATTTGATTAGATTCAGCAAAAAAATGCTGGCTGTCCCAGCTCCGATTTTACCTTAGTTGACCCAACACCAACATTAAAAACTTTTGAATCAACGTCTGCAGTAATTTTTCAGGAAAATAGACTTGCATCATCCTCTTATTAGCGTGGTGAAAGATAATGGACATAAAACATTGTGTATCATAACTAGTATTATTCATCTGAAGGATAATGGTAAAATTACCAGTGATGTTGATTTAGAGGGGGATGGAGAATTTGATTCAAAGGTATGTTGAGAGAAATCTTTCTTATTAGTCCATATTTAGGAACAGAGCTGGGCCATTCTAATTTTTACGGCCATGCATAATACTTTATATTTGAGATTGATTGTTTTGTTGAGAAGAAGGTGTATTAGTACATTAATTTGAGTGATGATATTCTTATCTATAATGGTATGATATATTCATATATATGTATATGATTATGATGTATTTGTAGCCTTTAAGTGTAGATCTTGAAGGAGATGTAAAGGAAGATAAATCTAAATCAATGGTAATACCTAAAAATACTAGTATAGCATTTTCTATGGTTGAGTTATTAGTGTCTGTTAAAGATGGTTCCATACAGGTAATTTTATCACATGATGAAAATGGTGGATTTACAACTGAAAATTTTGATGTTACTGATGGACCTGTTCACCCAGGTAATTAAATTTCTTATAAGTCAATTTATATAGAAGACTTATGTCTAAAGTCCATAGCTAGACAGTTAGGGGTTGTTTATCTGTAAGATTACTGAACTTATGTTTGCAGCATGAGATGAGCTCTGTTAGTGAGATATGAGATGTTTGTTCTTTAGAAGAATAGATTTTGCTTAATTAGTTGAAGTCAAATTTTGAAAAGTTAACCTCTCTTTCCAATAAAGAATGTTTTCTGAAACGCGGGGATGGTAAAATAGTACAGGTGATCTCACTACCATCTACAATATCTCATTTAAGAAAGTTGAAAAAGTGATCCATTATGTATCTATCTGATGTTTTTATACTATGTAGGATAGTATAGCTCAGCAAATTATAATGAAGATGTCAGACATGGCACCCAAATTTTGATAGCTTTAAAATGTTATACAAACAAATAGTGCTTTGAATTATTGTAGAATGTCCAGAAGAAATTCTAAAGGTTTTTAAAGAAAATGGTAAATGTAAGGAAGTTTTAAGATCTGTTCAACATTTATTACAAACACCTAAATCTATTAGATCACTAATGGAATTGGTAAGTTGATTAAATTACTTAAATTATAGCAAGGGTTAAGTTAGACAAAAAAGAGTTCGTTAAATCGGTGGTAAATATTACAGCTAGTCAGTTGAAGCTTCAACCTTTCAATTATTTCTCTTTTCTGATAATTTTTCATAGATTGAATCACCTGCTCAATAAAGGCATGCAATTTCCAGCTTGCACTTGATAGTGGCTTTACTTGCATAGCTAGAAATTCACTAGTGAATATATAATAATTCATAATAGAAACAAAATGTATACAATACCAAGATATTGTTAATATCTCATCAAGTAAAGATAAATAAATTTTTAATTACCTATGATGGTCTTTTCCTGTCTTCACAATAACTCAAATTATTTAGAAATTAAACAATATGACGCAAAAAATTCATATAGACTTGGCGTCAAATTGCAAAATTTTAAAAGTTTTCTTAACACTTTAAAATGCAAGGGACATTAATGTATTATTTTACATCTAATTGTTGATTTCTGGTAAAATTGTAAAATGGTACTAGTGTCATCTGTTGATGAGGCATGGTACACTGGTGAAATGATATGTTGTTCTTGTGATAGTTTCAGGAAGTGGAACTAAGTCATGATTTAAATATATTACAAGCCTATACCAAACAAAATCTTTATGATGAGTTTGATATGGAAGAATCTCATAATTATCATCCATTTTTACTCCTTGCAGACTTCCATTTTAAGGTAATTATTTATCATTATATATAGATTGATATTAGAAATTTGTAATGGTTGCGAGGGCTAACACATGCTGTCATCTGGGAAAATCTGATCAATTGCTGGATTTTGTTGGTCTGTGAGCAGAATCAACTTCTGAGACCATCTAGGTCATTGCAATGCTAGTACCTCTTCAATATCTAGTAGACATGCATTGCTTTGGTAACAGCAACAGATTTGATGAGATACTTTGAATTGCCAGTCAAACAGATCTTGAAAAGGGTAAGTCAAGTGAGAGCAAAAAGGTAAGTGTTCTCTGGTCACTAGTAGTGACCAAGTCATGTGAGTTATTACATTTTTATTCTCAGGATGAGAAATTATTGATACCAGATGAATCTAGCAGTATGTTTAATGCTTGCCATTTTCTACTAACATTATTACATGAATTAGATGAAGACAATATATTAGATGTATTAGCTCAATGTCTGATGGTCACAAAAACAACTTTAAATACAGTTCCAGTGGTAAGTATAAACAACTTTTAAATGTTAAATTTCATAGATTTGTCATCAGATCTGAAGCTAACAGGCATATTTAATTTTCCAAAGAATATTTTTTCGTTGTAGGAAAAAAAAACACTTTTTTTACATTGTTTTCTAATTAAAACAATTGAAATTCAAAAGAGGTAGAAAGCCCGCTTAAAAATTTATGAAATTCAGCACAGCAATTTTATAAAATCATATTTGATGTGCGGTAAATGAAAGTATCCTGGAATACAATCCTGAGATACAAAATGCTGTAAAATTTAAATTTATTTATAACATTTACAAAAAAATAATTAATATTTTTTACAGCTAAGAAAGTTAAAAGAAAGTAAAGATCATGACATCAAATTTACTGAAGAGATGATAGAGAAGTTAACAGCGACACCTATCAATGATTTAATGTTTGCTTTAGAAATTGTTGTCAAACCTTCCAGTCTCTTGGTACATGTTCCATCAAGGAGTAGACTTGATCTACAAGCTACTTATTATATTTTGAATTCAGTTTTACAATAAAACTTCTTCAATCACTCCAAAATTTAGTTTACGCATAATTCCAAATTTACAATTCTCAGTATAATTTTCTTACGTAGTAGAATTTGAATTCTGAAAGGCAGATAATTTAATTTGTATTTTTGTTAGGCTATGATCATTTAATAGGGGTAAATTAACAGAAATCTTTATAGTTTATGACAGAATGTCATATCATAAGATTAATTAAACAAGTATTAGAGATATGTAATTTTAACAATATAATTTTACGTATAAGTAGATATTGCATAATGTTTGTGCTCAAGTATTATTTTGTCACAATGTTCAGATGTTTATTATTGTTAGTATTTTGTTTATATTATCCTAATGATGTGAATCAAATGTTTTTTTTTTTAGAAATCTGATGTAATTTATACATTTTCTAAGAGGGGTTGTATTTTTATTTGCAAATAATAATGAACATGATAATGTGAGCTTGTATTGTTGTATACCAGCCGATACTGTTGAATTCAAGGGCGGCGATCCGGGGGATGGATAATTATAGTCTTCTAAATATTTGCTTTATCTGCAGAAAAAACTCTTTTTTTTTTGGTGATTGTAGCAGAAGCAAAGTACACTCTCCAATTCTGAAAGTTACTTAAGATAGCTTAAATTGAGCTTATAAAGCATATATTTAAATAGTTGTATCCATCACTTATTGCTTGCTATCAATTGTTAAATGCCCAGTTGCTTAATATCTGACACTCACAAGTTTGAACTGAGCAAAACTAAAATTCTGCTTCAAACGAATAGCTTGTTTAAAACTTAACCTGGATAAGAAATCAACACCAAAATTATCTGAAGTTGAGTTTTTGTGAAACATGCCCCAGGTCATGAAGTAAACAAAGAAAACTGTGAACATGTATACATTAATTTTATAAGATATACTTAATGTGTTTTATGTACTTTTGACTTTCAATGTTTTTCTCTTCTATATCTGACTTCCAATGAGTTATTGCAAAATATTTTTTATAAAGTTTAAGACAATTTTCAGTATGGGCTGACTAATTTCTATTTTGTATAACATGATAGTTTTTCCTGTATTTTTGTTATTTGCATACTGCAGTTTTATACATTCAAATTCATATGAATTATTATCTTATTTTGATAGAAGAAAGTTAATGAAATTTTGACAGCAGGGAGATCATCTCAAGATATATGCTGTCTAAAATAATTACTTGATCATTGTTTTAATGGGATGAAAAAGAAAATTTCAGACGGGTCATCCTGTATCTACTATGCCTCTATGCTAATTATATTTTTTAAGAATATCTCCTTTCACTTTTATTGAATCTCATTTATATATTATTTTTATAAGAATAATGAAGATGTTATTTCAGAGATTTTTATATGAGAAAATATTTATTCTACCTTTTACAAGCACTGTTTTATTTTATGCAGACTTATCATGCTCATTCTATGGTATATAATGTACCATGGTATCTCTTTGGAAGTGTTTTATGTTTTGAAAATAGTTAAGAAGAAAAAAGGTAAAATCTAGAATTATTATTTTTCTCTTTAAATGCTCAAGTCTAGTCTCAATCTTTTTTATTGTTTGTTAGATCAATTGTTGCCTTATTGCTTTACCAGAGAGTAGAATATGTCTAGCCAGGTTAATCTATGATTAAATCAAAACAGTATTTTGCAAGGGAGTGACATCATCTTTCTTCTGAATGTCATTTATTTCTGAATTTTTTTTGATTGCTTTCTAAAACTAGTTCAAAAATATATTCAAATTACAACTGTGCATTTGGTTTTCACTATTCAGGCTACAATTTTTTATATAATGTTAGAATTACCTGAAAAGGTTTAAATCTGCTGTCTGTGTTTATGAATTTCAATATGCCATTCTATTTTGAAGCTGATAATTCTGTTTTATAATAAAATTTGTCAAAGCAAATGGGCAGAAATTTTACAATTCTAAAAGGAAATTCACCATGAAATAGCCATTCTAGCTTTCTCAAGGTAAGCACCTCAAACTATCTCCACAAAAGCTTGGCAGCCATCTTTCTACCCAATACTATATGGAATAACCAAGGAAAACCACACAAGAATTAAATGAAAGTTTTTATTATATTTAAAATCTGTGGAATATAATAATCAGCCATTCCCCATACAATAACTTGAACCGATTAAATTTAGCACTGATAAGAGATATATAATCAAAATCACAAAAGAACACTCATCAACAAAGATAATTACAATTATCTTTTCCTGAATTATATGGACCCAATTTTTTTGTAAGAACAAAAAATTCAAAACTAGAAATGCAGAATAAAGAGAATCCATTAAGAATAATAAAATTGCAAAAATGGAAAAATCAGAAGGTATTGGTAATATCATCAAAATAAAGCTTATTAAAAAAAAAAATACACCAAAACCAATTAACAATTGTATATAAAAACTCTCACAGAAAGTTGTCCACACATAAAACACGTAATGAATGTAACATAGTGTTGTGATAACTGGTAGTTTAAAAAAAAATACATTCTTCAATTGATGCCTAAATTTTCAATAAAAAATGGTTTAGAAATTACAAGTTGAAGTTGATCAAAAGTTTGTAAAACAATCAAACAATTTTGAGAAGAGTTCCACAGATAATATTCCACTTCAATGTGAAAGATACTTTACTTTCGATTAGAAGAAATTAATGACAGATTTCTCTTATTCCAAACTAAAGGAAGAATCCTTCACATTTCAGCCAAACAAAACATCTTATATGCACACCCAGTCTATTTGGGTTGAAAAATGTGGTGACTTTGTAAACCAGGGTTAGTCTGTGGCCTTTTGTCATGAGTGGGTTGTTTTGGTTCGTGATAATGTTTAACATGTGCCCCATGTTCCTGTGTTAGATGACTCTAAAAATAAAATAACAATGTTATGAGATAAAATGATTTAAAACATTTATACCTACAGCTTTACAATGTACAAACAGTTTGAATTTAGTAAGTACAATGTAGGGAAACATACTGCAATTGAGTCTTTTTTATACTGCATTTGGCTCATACTAAATATTTTTCAGTTATTCTGATTTTTAATATAGTTTATCCTTGGGCGATTACAAACACTCACACCAAGTTTCGTCAAAATCTGTCAAGAATTTTGCGCTAAAAATTGAACGTGATTTCAAGAACTAGCGCAATATCTCACACAAAATTTTTTCGATTTATCTGATTTTCAGTAGGGTTTATCCTTATCCTAAAAACACTCATACAAAGTTTCGTCAAAATAGGTCTTGTGCCTTCTAGAGTGGTTACGAGAACAAGGGCAATAACACAAATGAGCAAATGTGGACGGACCAACGGACATGGGTGAAGCCAATATACTTCACCAGATCAACACAGCAGAAACATTATATTTGTCAGCAATATAGGTTCAAATGCAGGTGTATGAAAATATAGCCTAGAATCTATCTATATCTCATAGCTTGCCAGATCAAAACATGACGTAGACACAACAGCAATAACTCTGAAACCCTTCATGCGCTTTTTACCAATTTCGAACTTGACTGAGATCTCGTAAGAATCTACATGCATCCCAAGTTCCATCAAGATCGAATAAAAACTAGTTTTTAACGTGCCTACATGCCAAATTTTACGCATGTTTACTTAGTCACAGGCATTAACATTGAAATCGGTCATTCAATTATTACCAATTTCGTACTTGACCGAGATCTCATCAATATATACATGCTTGGCTTGTATGCTCGAAGGGCTACAATTTTTTTTTCACTCTTGATGAAACTTAGTATGCATTGATGAGATCTCGGTCAAGTACGAATTGGCAAAAACAATATCAGGTATATTTTTTAGTTTATATGATAAACTTACTTTAGTAACTGGTCCACTCAGCTCAGCATTTGGTTGTGTACTAACAACAAACAAACAAGAGATAATATATATGAAACCTTTTGTTCATAGGGTGTAGAATAGATTTTTTTTTTTAAATATATCAGGCTCAAAAATGAAAGTTATCTTTTGTTACCATTTGTGTGGATCAAAATAGAATATAACTAACACCAATTTAGAAATTACAGATTTTAATTCAAATGTCTGTCACCCATATTTCTGGACTGAAGAACATTGCATAATTATGCTTTAATTGCAGACAAGTTGTAGTAACTGAACATTCAAACATCAATAAAATTGTCTTATCAGCCCAAAAATTTTTTAATTCAACTCGAATCAAGCTAAATGTAGTAATTCCTCATTGTAATATTCATTTACCTTAGAAAGCTGCTTGTATCAGGCTGAATAGCTTTTTTATCATCTGAATCTTCATTAGAAGCTCCATCATGGTGAGGCTTAGATGATTTTGCTACTCTCATACCTCCAACCTTTACTGAAAACACAAAACAAAGCAAGTTTTGGATACACTTTTTCAAATGTTCATGACTAATGTTTTCTATACATGACTTGCTCTCTGATCACACTGAAATGTCTGAATTTAACCCGTCATTTTAAGAAAATTCAAGGTGATGTTTTGTGTCATTGGTACATATTTTATGAAAAGTCTTTTTGGTACATATTGAAATATATGGTTTCAGAAGTTTACTAAAGGGATTGTATAGAGGTTTTCTTATTATTTTATGTGTATCAAGCGACACTGATATCATCAATTTGCATTATTCCAATTTCCAATCCGACGTCTTTACCTTTTTACAATCCTTTTAACGATGACACTAAACTACATCTAGACTATAAGATTACTATGCATAAATTGGATTTATGTCTGTAAAAATTTTTCTTAACTCTTTCAACCACATAATTACAGTATATATACCCTAGACCGAAACATCTGTCTCTATTCTAGACTCTGATAACTATTTGGACAGATGTAGGCTGGTGTTGAGACAGAAAAAGAAAGACTTGTTAAATTGGGACTTTCCGCATCAGATGTGGGGGTTTTAAACCTATCTAGATACCTCAGATCTGCAAAACTCTGATATTTAGAAAGACGAAAATTTTTATAGTTCAATCATACCATCAATTTCTCCCTACATCATTTAAGTCACGTCTACATTTAAACTTTTTTGTTTTTTGTTTACAAAACTGATCTTTCATCCGCCTTTTAAACAAAAATTCAAATGTCACAGTGTACTAACAAAACAAGAGTTACAGTGATGCCTCACTAGTTTACAGTCATCGCAAAGGCGATTTCATGTTAGAAAAAATGCACCTTCGGAGGTGTTGATAATCCCCATTTAACAGGGTCTTTGTTTTCTGACTCCAGCCGACAACTGTTAAAAATTCATCAGAGGCTGGAATAAAGGCAGATGTTTCAGACCAATATACCCAAGCAGTGGGTAAACCCGGCTGTTACCAAATGATGTCACACAATGTAAACTCATAGGCTGTTAACTTATATTAATTGAAGTTCAGGGTACAGTCGAGTAACCTAATTCCGTGGAAACCTATTATTCGTGGATTTTCGGAAAGGATTAATAATTTACATGAGCGACCTTGCGCGACCTCCGCATTAGTTTGTTTTAATAAACATGGGTTTTCTGTACAATGTCAGCTAGTAGAATGAATCCAGTAGTTTCAAGCAAGGTAAAATGTATTAATGTATAGTTTGACAAATACAAAATGGCGGATTTCACTTATTACCAAACGTTAACATTTTTTATCGGCCGAATTTCCTTATAATCCCTAGCCATAATCGGAATTCCAAGTGTCATCTGCTAGAATGTAGTCCAACAAATGAAGTCACGTGATCAACTAGCGGATTCCGTGTCAGCAGAAAATTTCTATGGAACACAAAGTGGACCATATTCTTATGTTGTTTCAGTGACTTTTAGCAATAAATCACACTACGTATCTTATTTTGTCAGTCACTATTTTTTTTCAAAATCGTGGTTCTTTGAAGGAATTGTCACAAGTTATAATGAATTGGTAATTATACCACCCAGTATCCATACAACATGTTTTTCTAGACCTATTTATAGTTCAAACATTGTACACGAAAATAGGTGACGCATTCTGTCGCTGTTGCCGAGTTGGTTGCTCATGAAATATGGGTCAAAGTGAAGAATTCATAAAGAAAATCGAAATAAACCAATTTTAATTATTTTGTAGAATATCTGAGGAAATATCTAAGACTTAAAAAAATTTTTCGTTTTTTTAACTTTGACAAAATTCGGTGTTGAATCCTTATATCCACGAAAATAGGTTACACCACTGTATATTACATTTATCATATAGTTTAATAATATAGACCCATCCATGCCTTAAAAATTCAATGGTAATTCTCACTTTTATCACAAATTATATTGTCTTATTATGCAAAACTGCAAAAGCTTAGAATGATTCAAATTAATAAGAAGACGAAACTACAATATGGGATCATAACAAGCGGTTAAGTACTTATAACACGCCATGCTTTTGAGTACAAAAAGGTAAATAGGTCACCACAATATAATTTTCTAGTCATAGAATAAGTATGCTGACGTGACGCATATTGTATTTTCTGACTGAAAAAATGCTTTTCTTCATGGAAAGTTCTTCCTTCAAATTAATGAGACAAAAAGTAAAACCTGCTGGTGGATGTCCTGCCTTCAATTCTGGTTCCTCTTGACCTGACATTTTTCTTGTTTGATGCCTTTTTCCACCAAATTATTCTAGTAGTATCAGTAAACACCTCGAGTACTTTCACGGAAATGTCCACGTCATGAATTAATGCGTATCACATGATAAACCTCTAAAGCGCGTTCGATGCCCGACCCCGACCAACTCGAGATCGAAATTCAGGTTGATCAAAAACCAACATATCGAACTACATTGAATATTATGGAAGGCGGAATGGCTTTTTGTTTAATGTTTTTCATTGCTATTGCTTAGTTCTTAATTCTAAATTCTTATCTTTTAATTTGCACGCTTAATTCAACATTTGCTATTGCAAATTGACACTTGTATTCAAAAATCATAATTTGTATTGAAAATAAACATTCTTCGAAAAACATTTCATGGGCGCAGATCGCGGGAGGGGACAGGGGGACTTCTCCCCCAGCCAGAAAACCTGGGAGGTGGGGGGGTTGATTGCATGATATCCTGTGTTTCAACTTAAGTGAAAATTCAAGGTTTTTGATTATTTATTCCTGGAATTATCAACTAGGTGAAAATTAACACCACCAGCTCAACTGAAACGTTCTCATGCCGCTATACTCTGCAATCGAATTAACACGACCCCTTTTGAATAAATCTTGCGTACACCGCTGGTCCCCCGCATTGAAAAAGCTATCTGTGCCCCTGAAACATTCGGTTTTCAAATTATTTAATTAATAGAATTCTCGACAAAAATATCCTCAAATACAAGTCAAGCTCAAAATATCTTAAAATGCAAACGATCATCACAATTTTACCAACAAATGTTCCAATACAAACGTTCAATAACAAATCTTGCGAAACATTTCTCCAAATACATATCAAATATATTTGAAGGTCGTGATTATGACGACAGATGTCGCCCTACAACCAACATAAAATAAGACAGACTATAGATAGCCTTTATCACCCCAACACCCAGTTCAATTTCAACGCTCTCTAATACGACGACATTCTGCAAACGTAAAGACGTGGACAAATTGTTAGTTGCTACGACTGCATTTGTTAATTTTCATGAGCTGGAATAATTCCAAAATTAGGACTGAATAATTATTTTCGGTTTCCAACAAGGTTGGAGAATTTATTTTAGTTGGGCTATGTCGATTGTCCGTAACTTTTATATATAGCATTTAAAGACTTGAGCTTGTGGATCTAGTAGTAGCCTACTACTAAACCTAGTAATCATATTAGTAAATGTAATGTTTTTTTTTTAGAAAGATCACATAGACTAGAGTCTAGGCTACGCCTACCCTTCAGCTTTGTGCCATTGTGGGAAAATCAAAATTTGTAGAGTTCTATGCATGAGGTTATTTTTTCCTGTAATAGAATATATCTTTATCTTGATAATTGAGTGAGATTTTGAACACAAACGGCGAACATTTTCCTGAAAATTGTATCTGTGAAAACAAGTTTTTAATTTCTAATTAAGAGACAATTAAGGCGAAAAAAAAGTAATATTTTTTTTACATTAATGTCATGTCTAAAGAGCGCTTTCATTTCAATAATTAAAAATTAAAAGTATCTTTAAATTAACGCCTTATTCTAAATAATCAAATGATATTTTCATATATCATGGCCCCAGGACGCATCTGTAAAAGAGCGCCGTTCACTTCATTTCAATAAATTAAAATGTAGTTCCAATCTAGATATCTTGAAATAAAATTCTTTTTTTCGCCTTATGAACATAAACTAAATGATAATAGAATAAAATATTTTTTAATTTATCATGGCCCCAGGACGCTTCCGTAATTTACTCAGTGACATTCAAGATTTTATTCATTCTGCCAATATCTTAATCTTGAGTCAATTAATTTTGCCAGTAAACAGTCAAAATGTCCATTATGCAGTATTCCAATTCAGATATTGTTTATTGCAGCCTTTTCAACAAAGGAAGGAGGCAGCGCATCCTTTCCTCTTTCCATGCCGATGACTCTTTGATCAGAGCTTCTAAGTTATATGTAACAAATGGTTGCCTAGTTAGAAACGTCCAATGGACTGATAAATTTTTAATTTGTCCAAGATATTGTTGATTTAATCAATAACAAAATTTTAGTAATTTTTTTTTGACATAAGCTGTCACCTCTTTCGCGTTCACAAGCCGACAAATTTTGATGCCTTTTTAGTAAGTCAAGGGCAATATCTCAAATTCTGTTCATGGAATAATCGTGAAATTCAAACTTGACCTAGATCTCATTGTAATACATGATCAAACACAGATATCATTTAAATCGGATGAAAACTGTCGTCTCATTTTGACGCGTTTTTCCAAAGTAAAGGGCAATAAGACAAAGCCCGTTCAACAAAAAATCGTAAAATTCGAATTTGACCAAGATCTCATCAATATATGATCACACCAAATTTTATTAAAATCAGATAAAAATAGCTTGCCAGGCAAGGTAACATACGCACACTACCAGCTGTCAGAAATATTAACAATATATTCAGTGGCTTAATAATGAATTTTCAAATAATCTTAATATCATCTTTAAGATCAGGCAAAAACCTGAAACAGTTCATAAAATTATCATCAAATTCAAACATGAACAATGTCTCATCGGTGTACACACAAGGGCAATAACTGTTCATCCGATTATTAAAACTGTGGTCTATATTGTGTCAATAACTCCGAAACCCTCATCCGATTGTTACCAATTTCGAACTTGACCGAGATCTCATCAATATATACATGCATTCCTAGTTTCATCTAGGTTGGATGAAAACTGTAATCTCTATCGTGCCTACAATCGAAATTTGACGCCCTTTTAATAACTCAAGGGCAATCACTCTGAAACAGTTCATCCGATTATTACCAATTTCGAACTTCACTGAGATCTCATCTATACATGATGCAAACCAAGTTTCATGAAGATCGGATAAAAACTGTAGTCTCTATCGTGCCTACAAGGCAATTTTGACGCGTTTTTACTGTCAAGGGCAATTACTCTGAAACAGTTCTTCCGATTATTACCAATATCAAACCTGACCGAGATCTCATCAATATATACATGCTTACCAAGTTTCATCAAGATCAGATAAAAACTGTAGTCTCTATCCTGTCTACAAGAAATGTGAACGGACGGACAGGGGCGACGGCAATATACGTCCACATTTCCATGTGGGCGAATAAAAACTGTAGCCTATATTGTGTTCACAAGCCAATTGTGGGTGGACGGACAGGGGCGACGACAATATACGACCACAATATGATTTGGGGGTATAAAAACTGTTTTAAGTTAGGGAAGGCAATTTATTTCAACATAATTTTTAAATATACTGCTTTTTACAACAAGAAAAGCCTTTGACAATCACTAACATACAAAATACACTTAGATATAAGCGTACAGCCTATATTTGAAAACATACACTATGAATTGAATCATGTTACTTTGAAATTGTAACCAGGTACATCTGAGTGATGATCCACTAAGTACTAGTGTGTACTATGTACTAGAAAATTTGTAGTAGAGTGTACAGTATTTTATACTCAGAAATAGTAGGTTACAAACTAAATTAAAATCAAATTCCATGTAAAATATCAATAACTGAAATAACCATCATATTAAAACATCATACTAATGAAGAATTCATATTGAAGAAGAAACTATCTTCTTTCCGAGAATAAATTGAACAAATTCGTTTACATTTTCATAAAGTCATAAACATGATTGAGATAATAAAAATGGAGGACACCATATACTGTACAATTGAAGAAATTTGATCAAAAACTAACCTTTTTAAGTCTTCAATTCCCTTTGACTTGGTCAGACCCACACCACTGATAAGGGAGTAACCATGATAATGAAATTTCAACGTGTGCCAGACTTGTCCCTCATAGGTGAGTGTCTTACTGAACCACTGACACAATATAATCAATAACCCTTACAAGCATCACTATTCTGGTCTGAGTAAGTTGACAAAGGTTTGAAAAAGAAGCTCAGTTTATGATGAAAGAATAACAAGTCATTATAATTTGGAATTACAACATACTGACTTCAGCACAAACACATCACAAATGATATGAAAAGATTTTGATCAAATGGAAAATCTTAGTATAAAATAGACACTAAACATAGCGATGGCCCATAGTAATACACCCACCATTGTAATAGCTGTTGACATGAGCTATCAATAAATGAAATATTTCAAGAGTAACATTTTCAAACTGCAAGCTTTTTTTTTATTTTCAACAAGTTTTGTCTAAATCAGTCCAGAATTTTGTCTTCTGGAGTTTTAAGAGCTAAAGACTGAACACAATTTTAAGAACAAGGGCAATAACTCACATTAAATATTTTTCGATTTTCTGCTATTCAATAAGGTAAGGTATGCAACCAAGTTTCTTTAAAATCTGTTGAGAATTGTGATTTCAAGATCAAGGGCAATAACTCATATAAAATACTTTTTAGATTTTTTTTGAATAACTATAGGGTACATCATTGGGAAATATTACACAATTTAACCATGTTACGTCAAAATCCGTTAAGAATTGTGCCTTCTAGACCTTTCACAAGTTAAAAATTGAATGTGTTTTTGAGAACAAGGGCAATAACTCATAGTAAATATATTTGGTTTTGTCTGATAAGATTCAAGATTCTTAAGTTCAGAAGTACTAGAAATGTACGAAAATTGCGTAATTCCTACAAAAATACCTCAAATTACCTTTACTTCTATGTGCCATGACAGAGTCTCAAGAAATGTGGAGTCGTCTTTTTAACTTTCAAATTTTGGATACACATAGATTTTAACAGTGAGCTCTGAACACTATTACTGATTAGCTTTGTCTAATAAATTCCCGTTTCTGAGATTAGTCAAACCTGTCCCTTTAATATTATCCCAGGTAGTCCTAAGTTATGAATATTACAGACTTCTTATACTTAAGGCTAAAGCTTCTTTCAATATCAGCTGTAACTAGTTTGCTCCGCTTTGAATTTTTAATACAATTAATGAGGAAAAACCATTATTCTATTGTCGCAATTGTAGTAATTTCAGTAGTTTTTAAAAAGGAATTTAAACACAACATATTAACAAGAGTCACATCCAAATAATAGTTTTATAATCTGTGATTTCTGTTAATCTGTCCTTACAATCATATCTCTCTAATAAGGTAGCTTAACATGTTACATTCAAATCATATCAAAAGCAAACAACCAAAATAGGTGTATCGAGCACCCAAGTTGGACAGTTAAAATACAATAATTCTATTGAAAATTCAAATAATTCATTCCTAACTATTCTAGTAAGTTAATTATCAATAGGTGAACTTTTATCTGTTGAAGTTTCTGTTTTAGTTTCAATGTCTGACTTGGTATCTACTAAACCACCATATTCACTAGCCAGAGGGCTGCTTACATTCCCTACACTTTCTTTCACAGTGGTGTCACTTGGGGAGTTATCATTCACAATATGCTTAGCATCACTAATTTCACTTGGCAAGTCTTTTAATGTATTTTTCTCTGTCTGGTCTGTATTTGACCCACTAACACTTTGAACACTTTCAGTTTTAATTGCATCTATTTCAGTCTTAATGGAGCCTAAATCTAAAGCATCACCTTTTTGCGCTACATTGAATGATTCACCCTCTGTTTGGGAATTCAGGTTTATATCTTCTATGGTTTGGGATGCACCAGATTTAAGATGTTCTTTAGGTACATTCACTGTTGATTCCTCACTTTGCAGATAGGAATCTAACTTTTTCTGCAAGTCTAAATTTTTCAGGTCTTCCTCTTTTTGCCGTACCTTAGTACTTCCAGCACGAAGTTCGCCCTCTAGACTGATAAGAGCAGATGAAATCTCACTGAGCTCTTTTTTAAAGACTTCTGTGTCTTCTACTGGTAACGGAACATCATCAGATACAGATTGTTCATCATCTCTTATATACTCTACTTCACTTTGTGTACCAGCTCCATCCTTTTTCTCCTAAAACAAAAACATAAAAAAGGATAATTATGTATTTCTAGCTTGTTGTCACTTTTGTTTTCATTCTGAATAAGGTGCTTATAACCTAGCTTGTACTAAAGAAAATTATTTAGATAATATCCTACCTGTGGCTTGACTATAGGTATAGCTGATTTAGTACGTCTAACTGGAGACCGATGTGGGTTGGTCTGTTGAAGCTCTGGTGGATAATAAATGGTTCCTCCCCTGTATACCTCTGGTTGTTGTGATGGAGGTGACTGAATTTGCTGTAAGTAGAGTGAATAGTGAAATTTTCTTATCGATTCAATGAAAACCTTGTAAACTCATGAAATAGTATGTATTTTATAACTTTAATGATTTTGCCAGGCAGATCAAAATGATGAAGAAATACATCATTAATAAGGTTGAAATTAAAGTAAGTGTCAATTCTTTCCAGTAATATAAGGTGCTACATGTTTGTTGAATAATGAGGCTTGAATAATAATGACATTTATTCTTTTAAATTGTACATTTGTTGAATGTGAAACATAATATGTGAGGGGTATTTAAATCTTCTGTTTACTATTATTATTTAATATTCAAATTAAGCAAATTTGCAGCCTTGTGTGCTAATTGCATTATTAGGTTATATCTTATTGCTTATTAAATCACAGGTTTCCTAGGATCAATTAAGATTAAATTACTAATAGATGTCATTCAGTTTCCATTTTAACTTCAAAATCAATTCTATTTGTATTTGGAAGAATGCATTACCTGAGGAGGATTAGGTCCAGTGTAGCCTAGAGGAACAGGAAAAGCAGGTGGTGGGTTGATCCCCGGGGGTGCAGCACCATATATAACTGGCCCCTGTCCCAGGTAGTTTGGTGGAGGAATCATCGTAGGATGAGGGGTTGGTAAGGAGACATTAGGTGTTATTACTGGTGTAGCGATCGCTGGTGGGGCAGGTGAATACATTCTCGGTGCTGAGGACACTGAAATCAACAATAACAGGAATTTAAATTTTGGCTCTCAAAATAGATCAGTTGTTTTTTTATGGTCAAAATTCATTTTCACTGCTTATCTCTTTATAATGTAATATTTGTAATCACTAGGCCTACTGTGAGACTTGTCAGTACCAAATGGTAATTTCTAGTACAAACCCCAAACTGTATATTGATGATGGATAACTTAATTTCTCACATTTTGAACCTAATTTCTGATTTCCATTCCAACTCTATGCATGATGTTCCAAGGAAATACACTATAGACATTCGTCCTATTGAAGTACACCAACCTGGATGAGGATAAGGTATAGATGGTTGTACTGGTAATATTGGTTGTTGTTGATGTTGATAACCTGCAGGTGAGTCAGGACCTGATGTTGTTGATTGTGAGTCACCAGGATAATATTGATTGTTGGGATATGCTGATGCTGTAATAAAATCATAATGAAAGTATATTTGGTATGTTACAATAGAATGTAAGCATTAGTTCGATTTGGAATGGGCAAGGATACACCTGTCTATAGCAGGGTACAAATTAATTTTTTTTTTATTTGCATAGCAGTTTTTCGCTCTTTAGGCCAAAATTGCATAGCATTTTTAAATTTTGTGGAGCAATTTCTTCTATGATAGTTGAAATTGTATGGCAAAAAAATATTTGTTAATGTTTAATAAAGAAGTAGACCTTAAACCCCAAATGTATTTAAGCATTCCATTTAACACTCAAGTAAATCTAAAATATCTGTCGCCGTAAATAATGCACACTTAGGCCTACATGTTTACTTTTTATAATTTTTCTTCAATAATGGCTTTTCTTACTCCTGATATCTTCAATGTTATTTTCGAAATACTTGCATTTGTCATATTTATTCCTATAGGTCTAAATTTTCAAGGTCGCGTGCATATGATTTTCGATTGAGAAAAGTCAAAACCAACCGATAATATCTAAACCTCGGGTTTGCAGTTTTTCTTACGGAAATGGATATTTATAAGTTGTTATTATTTTGTTTCAAATAGAAGTGTTGTATTTCGATTGTTAAATGATGAAGCATTAATTTTTTCCACCACAATGGCCATATCTATGCTGCTCTACCAACCCCAAAATGTCGTCTGCTATCCACTTCAGCATAATAATATTCCTTATTTAGCACAATCTGACTACTATACAGTTTCTAGTAACAATCATGCCTCCTTTGATTCTGTGACGACTTCCAGTCCTCGAGAAATTTATTAAAAGGTGCGACAAATTAACAGATTCTCATTCTTTCAAACCACAAATTTTATGAGTTCATTTTCATTTATTATTAGAAGATATTATGTATCGCAAAAAACGTTGTCATGGTTCCTCCGACAGAGCTCAACAATCCCACAAGACATTTGAGACTTGATAATCGCGAATTGAAAAGCAAGTTTTTATCACGCAGGCCGCAATAAAAAGTTGGAATGTTTTTATTACGTATGAAGAAACGAAACAATGAATAAATCATTTTTCAACATCTATCGCCTGCGGCGCACTGTTCGAACAATATGGTCAAATGACAAGAAGACCATAAGTTCGTTTTGCGACCCATCTCCACTCACAGAAGTATCGTCACCAAGGGGCACATGAAGCGAATTTTATCATTTGCATATTTTCGCTGGAAATTTAAAGTTAGGTCATATAGGCCTAGGCTATCTCACCTTTACCTCCAGTAAGAATTATGCCTTTTAGTGATTAAGAGTTAAATTTAAAAGCGTTTTCCAGAACAAGGGCAATAACTCGTACTAAATATTTTTCAATTCTTCTGATTTTCAATAGGGTTCATCTTTGGGTGATAAGGAACATTCACATCAAGTTTCATCAAAATCTGTCAACAATTGTGCCTTCTCGAGTGTTTACGAGCTAAAAATTGAACGTGTTTCCAATAGCAAGAGCAATAGCTCATATAATTATTTTTCGATTTTTCCGATTTTCAATAGGGTTTATCCATGGTTGATAACAAACACTCATGTCAAGTTTTGTCAAAATGTTTACGAGCTAAAAATTGAAAGCGTTTTCAAAAACAAGGGCAATAACTCATAGTAAATATTTTTTGATTTTTCTGATTTTTAATAGGGTTCATCCTTGGGTGATCATGAACACTCATGCAAAGTTTTGTCAAAATCCGTCAAGAATTGTGTCTTGTAGAGTGTTTACGAGCAATTGTGGACGGACGGACGGACAGACATGGGTGACGGCAATATACGCCCCCCACTTCATGTGGGCGTATAAAAAGATTTAAATTGTTTAGGTGTTGTACAACAAAGATATACCTCCCATTTATTTAGAATAGGTGGAGCTTCAGCTTTGGCAAAATCAAATTGTGATCAGGATACAATAAAATCGTATAAAATGTCGGAGGAACCATGACAATGCGCAGAAACTGCTCTACTGACGAAGATTACATTGCATTTTGCCAAAAATTGTATCGCAAATTGTTCCCTGTAAAGGTACCATGAAAAAAAAACAGCACTAAAACAAAACCACAATGAAAATAGTGGAAAGAAAGAACTCAAGCAATACATTTATTAAAGCAAATTGTCAAGTGCTTTACGGTGTGTTTATCACCTGAACGTATCTTAATTACACCCATTAAGATAGTTAAGATTCAGTAGCTTTCAGAAAAATTTGGAAATTCAAAAGAAGACAGAAAATACAAATACCTTGATTATAATATGCAGAAGAGTCAGCAACTTGTTGTTTATTATAAGTATTATCAGGGACTGTACGTTGACGTTGTGAGGAATATCGTTTAGGTCGACCCTGTAAACTATTGTCTGCTTTAATACTACCTCCTGTAGATTGATGAATTTTACCAGCTTTGTTGACAACTTGACCAGATTTCTCTACAATTCAAATAATAACCTTATACATGAGAAAGATATAGAGCTCATATGTAATAAACATAATCCATTGTGATCTTATACTGTAAGATTTGTCCTAATCCAAAAAACAAAATAAAAATCCATACCCATTTCAGCCGAAGAGTTTGATGTAATTGGAGGACTAATGACTGCCATATTTTCTTTCTCAACAGCATTCCTAATCTCTTCCTGTATATATGGTTTACCGCCAACATATTTCATCCTTCTAGTTTCACTTTCATATGCTTTCTCTGTTGTTTTATTGGTGATTGTCACACTGATGGTCTGAACATTCTCTTTATTTGAGATGTTGATATCTGCTCCATCATTAGCTTCAAAATGAGTCTGGTCACCATTTTCAGGAGACTTGTAACTAGAGTTAGTGAACTGCCTTGGCACATTAACAGATCCAGAATTGTTCTCTTCCTGATCATGTCTTCTTTGACCTCGTCCTCGTCCAACACCACGACCTCTCCTTCCACGACCTCTATAGTTGTCATGATAATCACCTTGATCGTTATAATTGTTATACTGGCCTTGATTATTCGGGGCATTTCGGAAATCTTGAGATTTATCATAATTAGATTGATAATTGTCTCCCTTATTCCTATAGTTAGACTGGTAATCATTTCCCCTGTTTTTATGATCAGACTGGTAATTATTATCTTTCTTACGGTAATTTGAAGTATTGTCTCTATTTTCATATTCACCTTGATTATCTCCTTTGTTTCTATAATCAATATAATTATCACTTTTACGATAGGAATTGTCACCCTTGTTTCTGTGGGAAAAAGAGTTGTCTCTCTTATTGGAATAATCAGATTGATAGTTATCTCCTTTGTATCTGTTATCCTGATTATTATCATTATAAGTTCTGTCTCTGTGGCGATTATTATTATATGACTGAGATTTCGAGGGTCTGGAGTCATTTGTGTCAGTCGCCCTGTAAGATTGAGGACTCCTGTATTCCATGGGTATGTACTCAGTCTCCTCTGATTTAGATCTCTGATAATCTCTGTCTGAATTTCCACCAGACCGCTCAGATGGTACAAAATCACCGAGCTTATGGTTTTGCCTTCTTCCTCTGGAAAACAAATCAAAATGTTCAGAGTGGTCAAGAAATCTATGTTACTCATAAGCTTCAAAACTGGTCCAGTTCTCAATGTAAGTGTTCATACCAGGTCTTAAAAAGTTGAATTAAAAACTTTTTTTTTGATTGAAAAGAGATTCAAGTTATGTAAATCATTACCTCCCCGTACCTCCTCTACGAGGCCGGGGTCTATATTCTGGTGGATGACTACCAGCTCTAACATCATAACCATATATATCTACAAGTTCTTCAGTTGATTTCGGACCTTGAAGAGCTTCATTGTAACCATCATGTAACCATTTACCATCATCTTTCCATAACTTCTTTTTAGGTCTATAGAAGAAAGAGAACTGAATAAAACACAAAAGTTCTACTCAAATACAGTTTTCAGAAATAAATAATTTCATTTCCAATGACACAAAGAATCATGAAAGGTAAAATTAGTTCATTAAGTTGTCCACAGTACAAGATGAGCTCTTGTGAAACAGGATAAAAACATTTAAAATAAGTATGTCTCTTGCTTCATTACCTTTCTCCATCTTCTTCTTTTGGTGGCTTCGCATCACCTAATCGTAAATCATGCTCATAAAAAGCACCCTTTCTGGGTACAAAAGCTGGGTTTTTTCTGTCTTCATCATCATCAACATCTCGAGAATCTGGTTGTTCCTAAACATAAAATTTTTACGTTTTTATTTAGAAATGATGTTGATCATTTCCTTTGTTAGATGAGACATTCATCATTATTTACTTGCAGCTTATGCCAATTTTTCATCTGAAACTGTCATCTCACATCAGCTAGGTATAGAATTCAAGTAATTCGGAATATAAGTTCTGTCTCCCTATGACCAATAACATTATTTATAAACATTGTGCATTGCAGTTTTGATGTTAATAGAGTCATCCTCGTATTATCAATAACCTGAAGCATAAACTTTTCAAAGCAGTTTATTTAAAAAAAAAAAAAAAAAAAGAATTCAATATCCTAAAACTAAAATATATAAAATTCATATTGGACATTGAATAATCAGTGTTATTTGATATGAAACAGAATAAATTAGAAGCAGAAAGCTAACCTCGCCATCTCCACTTTGTCTTTCTTCATCAACCCACTCATCATCTTCAATAACAACATCTATTTCTTGGCCATCATCATCATCATCATCTTCTTCTTCAGATTCAGTTTCAGTCTCTGTTTCTTCTTCACTTTCTGTTTCCTCTTCCTACAACAAACATAACAAACTATGTAGTTTCTCTAGAATATTAACATTTGACCTCTATATTTCTTATCTTACTTTGTTGGTTCCTATACCACAGCTGCCTACAAATATGCTTTATTTCTGAAATTTTATCACAATGCAGCGACTGCATATAAATTTGTAATACAAATTCAATACATAAGATAGCCTTGCTAGGGTCGGTGACACGCGCTCATCAGCAGCTTTGATTGCAAGTACAAATCATTGTTTGTAGTCTGTACAGTGAGCATGAGCCAATTGTGAACAGATGGACAAATGACAATATGCTTCCATACTACGTGTGGGCATATACAATTCAAAAGAATCCACAAAGAATTGTTGTCAACGGACCGATTGACAATTTATCAGATCATCACGAAAATTGATAGGGATCAACTTCATAATGACATTGACCTACAAAATAAAACAGGAACCTGTAAAGGATTGTAGCCTCTAGAGTGAGCATGAGACAAATGTGAACGGATCCACTGACCGCCACGGTGATTACAACCAAAACATATCTAAAAACTTTCACGGTAATTCCATCTCAGTGACAAAATGAAGTCAAAATTTAGTCTCACCTTGCCTTGTTTTTCTTCATCTGCACTTTCATACTCTGATAATTCAGCTGAAAATACATGCATACAAATTATAAACTGATAGTAATTTGTAAACCTATCAGGCTGTGTATCTGTAATCAAATATGTTATTAACATCACTACTGTCAGTCCAGCCAATGTGAACAGTGAGCTCTTGACTGCAATTTCAGTTGGATGTTTTTTATCCTAGAGGGCAATCGCAAGTCCTCAAAATATATAATTTCACACTAGAAATTATCGTCAGAAAATAATTTTAATCATAAGGCACAATTTCCATCAACCAAATGACAACCTAAATGAACCCTACCAGTTTGGGGTTCAAATAAGCTCATGAGTATTTCAATGCTATAGTAATAGTTCACAAACTGTGATTTTATAACCTTATTGAAGAAGCCCATTATCTTAAAAACAAGTGTTATAAAGAGTCAAAATCAAGTCAATCAATATTAGTTTATATTGAATTCTGAATACAAACAAAGATCTCACCCTGTTCTTCATCTCCATGTTCACTTTCCTGCAAAACAAAAATAAACTATTAGTTATATACCATACTGTATTCACTAAACTTCCAGAAATTAACTATAAAAATAATCTCCATTTTAGACTGAAAATAGTTCACAATTAGAACAAATATTAAAAAAGTAACACTAATATCAGGTTAGTCCCAAATTTTGACTAAAAATTTACCTCTGTAACATTCTATTAAGACTAACGGCATTATTAAAAAATTTTTTGAGCAAAATTAAAAAAGGCACTCTTTCGACCATTGAAAAGAAAAATAACCCGCATCCCTCGCCTAAAGGTTTCAGTTCTGTACCATGTGGAGGTTCTAGGTGTCCCTGCGAATACATGCACGTTAGGGCTGCAATGATTCTTGAAGTTGTGATTCGATACTCATCCAACAATATTATTTATTGCAATAATTATCGCGATTCATTTATTATGAGTAGGAAAGAGAAAAAATAGTAGAAATTTATAAAATTACTTACAAGTTTGTCACTATTAAGCACTTGAGAACATTTAGAAGTAAGGAATTGTGAAAGAATTCTAAATTTTTACAGTCATAAATAAATTTTTGCAAATATTGATGTGAAAGTCATACATGGAAAATGAAAACATGACACTATTTCTTATACACATAAGGTTTCTGTGCCATTTCTTATTAAAGGGGGCTAAGAATTAATCATTGTGCCAATACATCACGATTATTTTTATCCAACGCATTGTATCGACAAGAAGGACAGAATCCCAATTCAATGATGAATCGTTGCAGCCCTAATGCACGTTTCTCATTATTTGGAAAATGAGAAAAACGGTACTGATACATTTTCAGTATATCAAAGGCGCTCGACAATCTGTGTCAAATCGTACCAAAAATTTAATTTGTACAAGATACTGTTGATTTAATCAAACACGCAAACTTAAGTTTGATGCATTTTTATAAGTCAAGGGCAATATCTCAACTTTTCATTCATTGAAAAATCATTAAATTCAAACTTGACCAAGATCTCATTGTCATAGATGATCACACTAGATTTCATTAAAATCAGATGAAAACTGTTGTCAATATAGTGTTCACAAACAAATTTTTACTGTTTTTACTAAGTCAAAGGCAAAAACTCAAAAACTGTTCATTGAAAAATCTTCAAATTCGAACTTCCAAGATCTGATGAATATAAATGATCACACCAAATTTCATTAAAATCGGGTAAAAACTGTAGCCTCTATTGTGTTCACAAGCCAATTGTGGACGGACGGACTGACTTCTGTTGAAGAGTGACTTGTTGTCTTTCGTCCACCTAATCTCTAATTTGTGATGAATTAAACTAATTTCATGAAAAGATTCAATTTTGTTGCAAAGCGGTATTAGATTATATTGAAAGTATATAAGATAAATAACTATTAATACACCTGTATTTCCTATGACGTTTTTTTCACCTCAAATCATGGCATGCCTTGGCTTTGCAAGAATATTGCAATTTCAACACAATTCAGCAACGTTGAACAAGTCAAATTTGAATAAAATGTTATATCTATCTAAGAATAACAATGAAATTTATTCTATGGCTTCCTGATATTATGTTAATCCATCACAATAATTGATAAAGATTAACAGGTTTTAATTAGTACACAATACTAATGACTAATTTTCACATAATTAATAGACTTATCTATTGCTCTGTGATTTAGGCCAGTGCTTTCATTGAGTCTTATCTTATCTTGAGTCACAGCCTAACACAATACCAGTACTATTTTGAGGCTTCCATTTGAATTCTCATAAAAATAAAAGAAACAAATCCAAAAACTTTTTACTTTGCTCAGACTAGCCAGAATCTCAATTTTGCTTCCCTTTGATAATGATATTAGATTTATTTATTCATTATTTCATTATTTGCTTGATAATGGTCATTGAAGCGTCACAGTCAATAAATGTAGTAAAATTGTATGTCCATAAAGTTTGTTTTCCTTATATTGATCAATTACTAAATGCCTTGGAAAGATATTAGATATTAGATTTGTTTAGTTAAGTTTTAGGCTTAGGTTAGTTGATTAGTTTAAATTTCCATCAAACAGAAAAAGAAGTCTAGTAAGATCTAATATAATTAAGACAGTATCAGTAGACCTAATAATGGGCATCACTGTGACACCTTTAATGATGAGATGGGAATGCCAATAATGCAATTCTTTGAGTGATGTGGTGAAAATTAGATCTAACAGAAATGGTAATAAAAAAAAAATAGAAGACGAAGCGAAGGAAGATGATGAGACTGAACTCTCAATCTCATTCATCTTTCCAAATCCATTTGTTATGTTCAGATGCAAATAGACTTTATAGGTTATAATCTTTCTGAAAACCAAACACATGGGCAAAACATCAAAAAGGAAATCTTACACATTCGGATTTTCTAACAACAGGGTTTGAATCATTATTCTCATTTTCAAGCGAACCTCGCCGTCTTCGTCGGTCCGCCATTTTGGGAAATAGTTCCACGTGACTTTATACGTCATTATAGAATTTCCTCAGACGGTGTAAGGTGTATTTTCATACCACTGTCTTCAGACCCAAAGATTTTCAATTATTCCAAAGCTTATAATTAGATAATTAGAAATGAATTAAAATTCAATGATCCATGTAGCAGCTTTTTTTTAGTTTTAGTTTAGAAGGGTCTAAAAAAGACTAGATCTAGCCTAATGTCTTACAGGCACAACTTGGAAGAACTTGATATCAAATACATTAATATACATACCCCGCTTTATGGAACTCTAATGAACTACTACTCACCAATTTCATCAAATCACAAGAAAAAAAATTAATTACAAGTTGCATATGCGCAATAAATTTTTCTTACTTATATATAGCAGTCTTGGTGGTCAAGAAGCCGCAGTGCTTACCAACTGATCAAAGACTAGGTAGAACAACTTGGAATTTATCCCCTCCCCTCCATTGTTTTGAGGTGAATTTGAAGCATATTGTAGGAGACTCTTTTCTGCCAGTGTTTCTTTGTTTGTTTTGTTTAGTGTGGAGAGCGACGCATAATAACTGACAATGATCTTTTATACCTTGTACTGTATCGGCAACAGTCAGAGAAGTAGCCGTAATTCAATTCATCCCGAACGGTTATTTTAAATTTTGATGATACAGACACCATGCCATACCCACCCGAAAACGTTATCGGGTTTCAAATTTTCCATGTCTTTAATTTTGTTGATTCATATACATGTATTTGATTTTTTTTTCTGATTTTTTATGTCGTCTTGTTAATTTTCTTGGAAAGGGACCCGGAAATATACATCAGTTATAATCAGTCAGGATATCCTATTAAATTTAGTGTCTGAGTGATCAAGAATTCTGATGACTCATTGGCGAATACTAGGTCAAATTTACATAGGAGTTTTACGAGTCTTCACCGATTTAATGTAGCTGACACCCACAACAGGAATGGGTGACTGTTAGTTTTGGGTGAAAACTTTTCCAGCAAAAATAGCATGTGAAGTGCTTCTTGTAGCTACGAGCGTCACTGCAACCGAACAACCAAGATGCCAGGCCCAAAAGGGCCAAGGCTTCCGAAGCTTGGCATTTCTACTGAGCCTCCAGCGAGCCCTCAACCACCAAGGCCTGATATGGATTCAAGGGCAACACTGACGATTGGCGAACAAACTTTCGTGTGTGATGCTACTGACTTGCAACGAATAAGGCTCTTGGGCCGCGGCGCCTACGGTGTGGTTGAAGAAATGAAACACGCTCAAAGTGGTATCGTGATTGCTGTAAAAAGGATACAGGCCACAGTAAATAATCAAGAACAAAAACGTTTACTCATGGACTTGGACATAAATATGAGGAGTGGTTCATGCCCTTACACGGTACATTTTTATGGAGCCTTGTTTAGAGAAGGAGATGTTTGGATTTGCATGGAAGTTATGGAGACTTCTTTAGATAAACTTTATAAAGCAATCATCAAAGATGGGGATAAGATTCCAGAAACTGTTCTAAGAAATATTGCCCTGTCAGTTGTCAAGGCTTTGCATTACCTTCACTCAGAGTTACAAGTTATTCATCGTGATGTTAAGCCTTCAAATATTCTTATTAATCGAAAGGGTGAAGTGAAGATCTGTGATTTCGGAATCAGTGGCTATTTAGTGGACTCTATTGCCCGTACAAAGGATGCAGGCTGTCGACCTTACATGGGTCCTGAACGTATTAATCCTGAGAATCCATCAGAAGGCTATGACATTAGGTCTGATGTTTGGAGTTTAGGAATTACAATGATAGAATTGGCAACTGGTGTCTTCCCTTATTCAACATGGAAAACTCCCTTTGAGCAAATCAGACAAGTGGTTGTCGATGATCCACCAAGATTACCCGCTGATAAATTTTCTAAGGAATTTGAAGATTTTGTTATTCAATGTTTACAAAAGAATTATAATAATAGGCCTAATTATCCTCAATTATTAGAGCATCCATTTTTAACTAAGGTGGATAATCCTCCTGTAGATATGGCTGCGTTTGTAAATAATGTTTTGTCCAAACATGGAGACTTAAATGACAACTCCTGACTTTAAAGTATTTAGCTTGGGATAGATGGACTTTTGTAATGTTAGTGTAAAAGAAAAAGGGTGGAGAATTAAGAGAGCATGTCCTGAGATATTTCAATAACCTAGTTTTCAAGTTAATGATCTCTAATTCCTCGTTTATGGGCACTCTCTAATATAATAAGTTAGAGTGCTATAATACCAGTAAATAACTGAGGTCAGTAATAAGAATTTTGACTATAAATAAGGCTTATCTTGAACTATGATTTCTGTAAATCAGAATCACAACTGAATATCAATCACTATAGTTTTAAAATATTTTTTAAAGAGTCCAACTATCCCCTTTATTTAGTAAAATTAATTGATAATTAAGAATCATTATAATTATTTGTTAAAGTAGATTTCATTGGCATATGTTTTTCATTCCAATTGAAATTTTCTTCCTATCACAAACAAGTTTAGCTAATTCATCCTTAGGATGTGTATTTATTGAATATTTGTGGCTGTTGGTTTGCTTTTTGTAAGGTTGAATAATTTAAACTGTAATGAAGATAGACAATTTTTTGTTCTTCATTAATACATGGACTGCAATTTTATACATAAATATTTAAAACTCAAGAGATAGTTGACATATTCAAGCTCAAGTCATACTGCAAAACCAAATCAACAGCCCTGTAGATATCATTTCTAGCACAATTCTTGATGCAGGCAGCCATACCATTGTTATAGTGTCATTGTTAGAAGTTTGTTCGTTTCAGTTCTGAAGGGTCAGGAATATTACTGTCACTAAACTTTATTGTTTTATCTAAATCTATTGAACAATTTGAATCCAATCCAGTGGTTATTTTGTCTTTTGTAACACCTAATGCTTGTGCCTATAATACCTGTCTATAATACAAACTACAACATTCTGAAAGTGGTAGTAAAATTCATTGAAATAGACTTATATTGAATTACCATATGCTAATTGTATCTTTAAGGTTAATTTTTAAATCTTATTTTTTGAAACAAGCCATTGTGTATTTGTTACCAGTATCTAAATTGTTTTCTCTTATCTGCTTGATGAATTTTTTCAAAGAAATCATGAATGTATAAATTTAAGAAATGTTATAGCATAATGATATTTTGGTATTCAAGAGTTTTAGGCAGTGTTTTTCCAGAAAACTGTCACAATGACTTTGGGATGCTGTTCTTCCTTCTGTTATTATTTTGTTATGGTATTATGGAGTAAGCTTACATTTTGATTACTATAATTTATTACTATATTTTTTGTATAAATTTCTATATATTATGTCTTTACAATGTCATTTGGAAATATTGACTTTCAGAGTTATGATCAAGACTGATAGAGGCTACTAGATAATCAACAACTGCTATCAACTGGTTGTATGTACTAGAATCTGATCAATTTCTGGAATTAGCGAACCTGTTAAACCTACATCTGTTGCTTACGAGTTGTTCATTTCCACTTTCTAGCAAATGTTGGCTCATTTTGTCAATTGAAACATTTTAGTTGATCACAGTTGCTTTGACTTAGTCAGATATTCTATCTGGGCGCATTTCTCGGGCTATCTGTACTGGCGCAGATTCAATGATTCAAATGGTGTTTTATTATTATTTTTAGATGTACCAAAATTTGTCTACTTTCATTGCAGATTTTCAATTTAATTCATACAGTATAAGTTTATGGTTGTTAAATTTAAAAATTTGATTACAAAAATTGCTTGTATGATTTATAAGATTTTTTAAAAAATGAAATGAAAAATTTGATTTTGACTTTGTACATAATTGGATATAATTATATCATTAGTTGAGAAGTATATTTATATATATAGATTTATAATGAAACTTGTGTAGTACATGTATGATTAGTTAATTACTTTAGAGTTGCTTTGTACAACACATTGGGTAAGGATTGTGTTGAATTTATGTTACTCAGTATAAACACCAATAAGAAAATATTTTAAGGCAATTCTGTAAGTACTTGTTATTTCTATAGGTTTCTTTAAAGTTTAAAAAAATGCCAAAGTATGGCAGGGACAATGCTTTTAATTTTGGAACTGACTTTTCTCTCAAGATACCTCATAATAGATGTTTGTGTTAACTTAAACCTCTCCCAATAAGCTTAGTTGATAAGAGACTGCAGGGAAGTCCATTAAGGTTTCATATGTTTTTCTATTAGGATTCTGCTTTTTAAATTTAAAATGTTACAGTTGTTAACAATTATACCTCTTATTGCATGTAGATAGCCAATATTTTTTATGTATTCTATTTGGCTCTTAAAGGTTCTCGTTCCTGAATTCATAATCTTCAGGTTTATTTAAAGTAAATGTTCTGACTGATACAGTTATTGTATTTGTATTTTTAGTCAAATCTGGTATAATTGTTTGGTCCACATAAATATTGTGATAACCGTTGGCACTACATTATCATAGACATAACTTGTCTGTTTTTTTGTCATATCTTATGTTTCCATATTAACGACTTGAAGTACCTTTCAATTTTTGGAAAAGTCTGAGCTAAGCTTTCCAGTGCTGTAATGAAAATAATGTCGAGTTTCAAATGCAATCATGGAAACAAAGACTCGCATGAAAAAAATCCAATGGCTTATATAACTTTAATCTGCTTTGAGTGTTAAGACCTTTTACCTATGTTATTTAAAATGTTATAATAATGAATTTTCTGTTATGGAATTGTATATTGTATATAAGCACATGGAAAAAATGAATTTTATAACAAAATAATTGTCTGTTTAATTTGTTACCTACTAGTCTTTAACACCACAGCTTTGTTCACAGACCTGTCCAAGCAACAGAATTTAATGCGAGTGGTTATAGGTACTATATTAGTATTTTCTAACTAAGGAATATGTTAAAAAAAAAAAGCTGCAAAGACTGGCATTGGAATAAGTGGTGAGATATTCTCAAACTACTTTTCTTCAATCTTCACCATTAGTTCACTCTCTTTGTGATAGACAAATTTCCAGGGATGTTTAACATGCAACCTGTATAACATTTGATTGAAGAGATATTTTTGAATGTAATTCCCTGTAACCTGCTTCACTGACAGGCAAAAAGTTGAGTAAAAAATCTGAAGGTATCCTTCAACTGGGATAGGACCAAGGGTCTTGTGTTGTACTCAAATGGCTGATGGTTACTTTCATGCTATGAAAATCTGCTTGTGCACGAGTATGTGGACGAATAGAGCATAAAAAAATCTCGACAAAATGAATGAAGAAATAGGCCATTTTGCATAAGATATATCTTCGTCAGTAGGTAATTAAGTATGTAAAATCATTATAGGGGGCGAATCGTCTTAAAGTACGATTTGACACGAATAGTCTTGATCAACTTGTTGTGAAATGTATTAACGCACTGGACGATCAATGCTATACATAATCCTGAATTGTTTTCATCGGCAAGAATTAGAAGTGCAAATATTTCTAAATTTGCCTAAAGTTTGTATGAATCACGATTCTTAAGATAGGTTGTCGTCAACTCAAAATTTTTATAATAATCCGCATATTGCTTTACAAAAGATTAATTATTGACAGTAGTTCATGCAAAAGTTCAGAGAGTGGCGTGTATTCTAGTAGAAACACTTCGACCTTTACTTTTAGTCAACTCGCCCAATATACTCATGAAAAATATTACAGAATAATATTCCACAAGTTGACTGCTTGTTTGTCATTCACATGTTTTTATTACTGATATTAATGTAGGATTTTATTATCACAGGTGTATTTTTCTAATGAATAGGGTCTAGATTTAGTAGGGTCCAACCCACACCACATGTACCTACTGTTTTTATACGCCCACATTATAATGTGAAAAGTTTTCATCTGATTTGAATGAAATTTGGTGTGATCATTAATATCATGAGATCTTGGACAAGTTCGAATGTGACGATCTCTCGATGAACGGTTTTTGAGTTACTGCCCTTGACTTTTGAAAAACGCGTCAAAATTTGTTGTGAACACAATAGAAACTACAGTTTTCATCCAATTTCAATGAAATTTGGTATGAATATGTATAGTGATGAGATCTTGGACAAGTTCGAATTTGGCTATCTTTCGATGAATGGTTTTTGAGTTATTGCCCTTGATTTATGAAAACGCGTCAAAATTTGATTGTGAACACAATAGAGACTACAGTTTTCATCTGATTTAGATGAAATTTGGCATGATCATTTTTAATGATGAGATCTTAGTCAAGACTAAATTTAAAAAATTTTTGGATCAACGGAATTTGAGTTATTGCCCATGACTAAGTAAAAACGCATAAAAATTTCGTAGCGATAGAGTTGACATTTTATGTCAGAATTTTATTAAATAATGTGTGTTTGTTTAAATCAACAATATCTTGCACAAATTAAATGTTTGGTATGATTTGACACAGATAGGTGACTGCCCTTGATATACTGAAAATTGATCAGGAAAGTGGGCGTATCTTGCTAGGCAACCACTTGTTTTATTTCTTTGTACAGATATGATATATTATAAAGTTCTTATCGAGCCTGCTGCAGACAGGAGGAACTAGCTGAACTGCCTGCCTCCAAGGGCTATCGTCTCATTGGTCACCAGGAAATTTTGTCCAATTCTTTTATATTTCATGAAAAGACCTGAATGACATTTGCTGATGTAATTGTTGCATCATGCTTGTATTTCGCAGAATTAACAGCAAATAGACATGAATATTCTTGCCATTGCCCATTGATTTTACGCTCTTTATGCCACAAATACCGAACACCTTACTTTGATGGATAAGCCAATATTGCTCAAGTATTGTAACTTTTCTGTGTTGGCTCAGTGAGTTAGATGCTTGCTCATCAACCTGAAGGTCCAGGGTTCAATCTGGGCATATGTAGAGACAATACCTTCGGATCTTTCAACCCGGCTTCCCCCTGTCAGTGATGCAGGTAAGAGGAGCTGACTTGAAAAAGTGTTTAGTTGTTCAGGTCAATAGACCAGTGACCTGTGTGCTATGGACCGTGCACGTTAAAGATCCCTCGACAGTTTTAAATAAAAAAGAGCAGACTCATGCCGCAAAAAAGTTGGACATAAAACTCATTTCATTTCATTTGCCATTGTTCAATAAATTGATCTTGCAACTGACTTCTGGAGGCAGTCACTTTTAAAAGCTAGTTCCTCTAGTCTGTGGCTGTGAGCCGCGGTGGTTCAGTGAGTTAGACGCTTGCTCGCTAACCTGAAGGTTCAGGGTTCAATCCAGGCATAGGTCGAGATAATACCTTCAGATTTTTCAACCCGGTTTCCCCCTGTCAGTGATACAGGTAAGAGGAGCTGACATGGAAAAAGCTTCGGATGGGACAATAAACCGAGGCCCTGTGTGCCGCAGACTGTGCACATTACAGATCCCTCGACAGTTGGAAATCAGAAAAGAGCAGGCAAATGCCGCTGTCCTGGCAAAATTTCCCTCATTGCACCCTGCATGGCGTTGCCCCGTCTTCATTAGCCCACCTGGTGCAGAAAAGTAAGACGTAAAACTCCATTCATTTCATTTCTAGTCTGTGGCTGGCTTTACTCTGCAAAGAAATTGAAACAAGTGCTTGTAATCCTACCAATGAAGTGAAAACCTTTATTTTATTTTTTATGTTCTTCACATGCAAAATGTGTATGCCTTATTTGTCTAAATTTTCTAGATACCACTGGTAAATAAAGAAATATGTTGTTGTTTAAATCATGTCTGACGGGCACAATACGGGGATTTTGTACGAAAGTTGACAAACCCATTTTGAGTAAACTACGGAAAAAGACAGGCTTCCCTATTATCAACTGTAAAAATGCCTTGATTAAATTTGACAATGACTTTGAAAAGGTAAGAATAAATTGTCACATAGAACATGTACTTTGCATTATCTTTACTTTTGATATAATTCTAATTTCTTTGGAAAAAGACAAACATTTCTATTTTTAGTATTTTTGAATTCCAAAGGAGAGGTGAGACAATTATAGATATTCACATAATACCACAAGATGAGCTTATAAGCTTACTGCAGTAGATTTCTGTGATATTTCAGCCATGTTCAGACTGTCTTTTCGAAACAATCTTGGCACTAGGAGGACCTAGGGTTTTAACTGTAAACACTGTTTCTAGGATATCCAAGTGTCGTCTCCCATGTCCATCCTATGTCGCGTCAAAATTGGCTTGTGAACTCGATAGAGACTACAGTTTTCATCTGATTTGAATGAAATTTGGTGTGATCATTTATATTGATGAGATCTTGGACAAGTTCGAATTTGGCTATCTTTCAATGAACGGTTTTTGAGTTATTGCCCTTGACTTACGAAAAACACGTCAAAATTTGTTTGTGAACACCATGGAGACTACAGTTTTCATCCAATTTCAATGAAATTTGGTGTGAATATTTATAATGATGAGATCTTGGACAAGTTCGAATTTGGCTATCTTTCAATGAACGGTTTTTGAGTTATTGCCCTTGATTTATGAAAAACGCGTCAAAATTTGTTTGTGACCACAATAGATACTACAGTTTTCATCCGATTTAAATGAAATTTGGTATGATCATTTATAATGATGAGATCTTAGTCAAGATTAAATTTGACAATTTTTCGATCAATGGAATTTGAGCTTTTGCCCATGACTTTGTAAAATGCATCCAAATTTCTTAGCGATAGAGGTGACAGTTTATGTCAGAATTTTATTAAATAATGTGTGTTTGTTTAAATCAACAATATCTTGCACAAATTAGATTTTTGGTATGATTTGACACAGATAGGTGACTGCCCTTGATATACTGAAAATGTATCAGGAAAGTGGGCATATCTTGCTAGGTAACCACTTGTCCTGAATACATGGTTAGATTTTTATTGAAGTTTCACTGCAGGAGAGACATAATTTCTTCTGAGGTTGAACCTATTTCAGTAGAGATAATAATTTCTTATGAGGTTGTTTTGCAAGAGAGACAAGATATCTACTGAGGTTCTACTGTAGGAAAGACATGAATTCTTCTTCATTTGTACTACAGGAGAGACATAGATCAGGATAGACTGCAGGAGAGATGTGAATTCTATTGAGGTTGCACTGCAGTAGAGACACGAATTATTTCAAGGTTCAACTGTAGGAAAGACATGATTTCTACTGAGGTTGTACAACAGGAAAGACATGATTTCACATAAGGCTGCACTGCAAGAGAGACATGATTTCACACAAGGTTGCACTGCAGGAGAGACATGATTTCACATCAGGTTGCACTGGAAGAAAGGCATGATTACACATGAGGCTTCACTGCAGGAGAGACATGATTTCACATGAGGTTGCACTGCAAGAATGACATGATTTCACATGAAGTTGCACTGCAGGAGAGACATGATTTCATATGAGGTTGCACTGCAAGAAAGACATGATTTCACTTGAGGTTGCACTGCAAGAAAGACATGATTTCACATGAGGCTGCACTGCAGGAGAGACATGATTTCACATGAGGTTGCACTGCAAGAATGACATGATTTCACATGAGGCTGCACTGCAGGAGAGACATGATTTCACATGAGGTTGCACTGCAAGAATGACATGATTTCACATGAGGCTGCACTGCAGGAGAGACATTATTTATTCTGGGGTTCTACTGTAGGAGAGACATGATTTTTACTAAAGGTTGCACTGAGTATTACATATTTTACAAGTTTTCTACATACATGTATACTATTTGTGATTGTTTGCTTTAGGCAGAACAATGGTTACAAGAACAAGCACAGAAAGAAGGTTGGGATAAGGCAACCAAATTACAATCCAGACCAATGTCACAAGGTTTGATTGGATTAGTTGGAGATCAGAAATCAGCTACCATGATAGAAGTAAGATATTTCTATTGAATAGAGTTCAATGCATGAATTGTAAAGCGATGTTGGAATATTAAAAACTATATTCACATAATCTAATAAAAGAAGAATTTTTCTACAATATGTTGTAATGAGCACTATTTTAAAAGTGAAAATATTTTAATATTGTAAAAATATCTTTATATAAACTAACAAAATGACATCACAATGTTTCCAATAACATGACACATAGATACCTTTATGATGTGACTTTTTCAGGTCAATTGTGAAACTGATTTTGTTGGCAAAAATATGAAGTTTGTAGAATTGGTAACAAATTTATTAAAAAACTGTAGCAACCATTGTAATAATATAACAGCAAATACTGTAAGTTATACTCGATTGTTTTTCCATTCTACCTAAATAAAATTGAAATCCTTAAAGGGATTGTAAAGTGGTTTTCTAAACTTTTTATATGTATCAGGGGACACTGGTAGCATCAATTTGCACCATTTTAATTTTCATTCAGACGTCTGTGGTTCTTACATTTCCACTCAAACTAAGGTGTTTTATGATGTTACTAGAGCGGAAATGCATAGATATCAATAGTGGCTTCCGGTAGCTCCCCTCTAGTGACGTCATAAATTGTGTTTTGTGGTATAGCAAGAACCACAGACATCAGAACGAAAATTGAAATGGAGCAAATTGATGCTATGAGTGTCCCCGATACCCATAATAAGTTTAGAAAACCTCTTTACAATCCTTTAATGTTAGCCAAGTGGGAGTGAAAATTTATCAGTGGACTTACCTGGTGTATAACTGAAAATAATTCCCTGTATATACAAACTTAAATTTTTTTGGTCTTTCAATACCTACATGTACCGTTAGTTTTATCAATTAACTTATATTTTTATCAATATTTGCTTATTGTTTTATAAATTATTACTCGTAGTTTTATCAGTAATTGCTTGTAGTTTATCAGTTTTTACTTGTACTTTTACTTGTAGTTTTATCAGTAATTACTTGTAGTTTATCAGTTTTTACTTTTACTTGTAGTTTTATCAGTAATTACTTGTAGTTTGTCAGTAATTACTTGTAGTTTTGTCAGTAATTACTTGTAGTTTTATCAGTAATTACTTGTAGTTTTATCAGTAATTAATTGTAGTTTATCAATTTTTACTTGTACTTTTACTTGTAGTTTGTCAGTAATTACTTGTAGTTTTATCTGTAATTACTTAGTTTAATGAATTAGTTGATTCCATGTTTGGAAGGCATCAAAGGAACTTTTCCTAGCTTCCTGGACTTGAATTTATTTGAACAATAATCATGTCCATTAGCAGCAGTTGATCTGAAAGCAAACAAAAACATCACTTTTACAATTGAAATACTTTTTTCATACATAATCAGTATCATTTTTATATGCCCACATAAAATGGGGGGCATATATCGCTGTCACCAATGCCCGTCGGTCCGTTCACAATTGCTCTTAGACACTCTACAAAATGCAATTCTTGATGGATTATGATGAAACTTGGTATGAGTGTTTGTATTCACCCAAGGATGAACCCTATTGAAAATCAGAAGAATCCAAAATTATTAAGTATGAGTTAGTGCCCTTGTTCTTGAAAACACTTTCAGGGAGCTGTGCTGGCTCAGTGAGTTAGACGCTTGCTTGCAAACCTGAAGGTCCAGGGTTCTATCTCGGCATAGGTCGAGATAATACCTTCAGATTTTTCAACCCGGTTTCCCCCTGTCAGTGAAGCAGGTGAGAGGGGCTGACATGGAAAAACTTGGTGTGAGTGTTCGTAATCACCCAAGGTTGAACCTTATTCAAAATCAGAAGAATTGAAAAATATTTAGTATGAGTTATTGCCCTTGTTCTTGAAAACTCGTTCAATTTTTAGCTTGTATACACTCTAGAAAGCACAATTTTTGACAGATTTTGATGAAAATTGTCATGAGTGTTTGTTATCACTCAAGAATAAACCCTATTGAATATCAGAAAAATATTTAGTACGAGTCATTGCCCTTGTTTTTGAAAACGCGTTCAATTTTTAGCTCTTAACTACTCTATCTAGAAGGCACAGTTCTTGACCAATTTTGACGAAACTTGGTGTGAGTGTGCGTTATCACCCAAGTGTGAACACTATCGAAAATCAGAAACATCAAAAAATATTTAGTAGGAGTTACTGCCCCCATTCTCGTAAACACTATGGAAGGCACAATTCGTGATGAATTTTGACGACACTTGGTGGGAGTTTTCGTTATCACCCAAGGATGAACCCCATCGAAAATCAGAAAAATTGAAAAATATTTAGTATCAGTTATTGCCCATGTTCTTGAGAACGTGTTAAATTTTTAGCCAGTAAACATTCTGCAAGGCTCAATTTTTGACAGATTTTGACGAAACTTGAAGAAATTGTTTATCATCACCATGGATGAATCCTATCGAAAATCAAAAAAATCAAAATATGTTATTGACCTCGTTCTTGAAAACTCTTTCTTGGTTTTATTATTCAGTACCGTGCTGGAGATTGAATATTTCCTTTTAGAGTTTTCACGAGCTAAAAGTTTGAACACGTTTTCAAGAACAAGGGCAATAACACATACTCAATATTATTCAGTATCGCCCTAAAGAGTTTAAAAAGAAGTGTATGTCTGAAGGTTGAATATATCATACTGGTAATTGTTACTGTACTGCCAAATATCTTTATTCAAAATTGACATTATATTACCTTGCCTGGCAAGCTATCTTCATTAAAAGTATACATAGTTTGGAAGAATTAAAATTATTGAGGGATTTTAAAAGACCTGTTATCAATCTGAACAGTGGAAGTACAAGAATGAATATTGTCCTGATACAGGATTTAATATCTGAAACACTTAGGTGTAAGGTGAGGTCTTGTCTGATATTTTAGTTAGAACTAGACAAAGAAGAGGTGAACTTGATAGTAACACCAGAAGGTAAAACTGTACAAGATATGGTAGCATACAATGTTGGTAATATTGGTGAAAACATGGCAATAAGAAGGGCTGTCCACGTAGTAGCTTCACCCCAATCACAACTCTATACTTATGTTCATGTATCAGGTAAAATATTTGTATTAAATGGGAAGGTTAATTTTTGCCAATCCAGTTTGAGTCACCAGGAAATATTTAAAACAAGAAAATTTACAGAATATGTAGATTTTTTATAAACTATGATAAATAAGAAAGTTTATAAAGCATAAATTTGCATTCACAGACATGAGCTTCTGAGGACAAATCAATGGATTTTGGTTCCCATGAAATCATTGATTGCATAGTACGAGACAAAGGACTGATGAACAATTGAAGTAAATTCTATTTTCTGTTATTAGGATGAAAATTAGTTTTAGTCTAATGGTCTTACAATTTAGCCAAGACATGCTAAAGAGAAATATGATGTAGCCCTCTCTAAAAGCTATCTAATTGAAAAACTTTTTTGGCTCTAGGAAAATATTAATATCCATGGATGGTCATTGTTTATCAATTGTCACCCTGGTGTATAACTAAAATGTTTTGTGGATTTACAGGAACTGGTATAAAACTTCCAGAAGGCTTTGAAAATTATCAAATAGGAAAATATGGAACAATCGTTGAAATACAACAAAGTGCTGATGGAAATAATAATTTTGTGGAAGATTCAGAAATCAAAAATGGAATTTGTCAGCATATTGTGGGGATGAATCCTAAGATTATTGGTGAACTTGATGATGAGACTCCTCCACAGGGAGACAATGAAGACAGACTGTTATTCCAGGAGTATTTGTTAGATTCCTCAGTGTTAGTTAAAGATGTAGTTAAAGATAATGATTTAGAATTAGTAGACTTTGTCAGGTTTGAATGTGGTGAAGTTTTACCTGGTGATGAAGAATAGTTTATCTTTCGTATAGAATAAATGAATGTTTTAAAAACATTGTTGTTTGTAAATATAGAGTAGGTTACAATGGTAACCTAATGAATGCTATAGTAACCAAAAGAATACTATAGTAACCTTATGATTATTATAGTAACCAAATGAATACTATAGTAACCAAAAGAATACAATAGTAGCCTAATGAATACTTTAGTAACCTTATGAATATGAGAGTAACAAAATAAATACTATTGTAGTAACCAAATGGATAATTGTGGGACTTTGCTACCGCAAAGTCCCAGTTTGTTATCGAAATGTCCATTCTTTTTTTTTTTTTTTTTTTTTTTTTTAAACTGCAGTAGTTGCAGCAACCATTCAACTTCTCTAGACCTTCTGTAGTGGCAACGTGTTCCTTAAATATATATTGGAACATTTTTGCAAAACCGGAATTGCCACAGTTCAACATGTGCAAAAAGTCGAAAATCGGCTCTAGAAGACGTATTTTTGCATCGATTTTCTTCGGGTTTTCATTTTTATAATCTACCTGTAATTTCTGACCTGATAGCACTTGAAAAATTACGAAATTCGAAAATTCGTCGCTCACTTTTTTCGATCAAATTTTTCGATTTTTTTGCAACTTTTTTGCTTTTGCATCGATTGATCTGAAATTTTAAGTGCAAAGAGACTTCACTAATGTTAATAATATGATACAGTCAAATTTTGTACTTCATTTCCGATTTTAAACAGGAAAGCGACTGAAGTTCAAATCTACTTCCGGTTGAATAACTTCCGGTGTAATTTATGTAGGTCAACAAAATTTGGCTGATCTTTGGCAAATAAAATTTTATGGCCGATTTTAAAATAAAATCCAGACCGGAAGCGTTACTTTGGCCGCCATATTGAAAAAACACACTTTTGTAAAACTCAAAATGGGGCCTCAGGGTAAAAGTTGATATGCTCAAATTTGATGTGAATGTAGTGTGCAATCGATTGCGCAAAAAACATTGGGAGCCGAATTTTGAATTTCGCTTTTGCTTTTTTGCAACTTCCGGTTGAAATTTTTTTAAAGCTTCAAACGATCACACCATGTGACCTTGACCTTTGATGACCTTGACCTTCATAGGGTCAAAGGTCATTGACCTTGGCTATCATTTGATACTTTGACCTTTGACCTCCGACATGTACTTCTGGTTTTATAGCTATCCGTAAAAAGCCAAATTCGCAACTTTGGACTGCTCTAGCACGTGACCTACTTAACCTAGAGAGTAAATTTTTTCGGTTTCCTAATGTGCTTCTCATGCCCTTTACATAGATATATAACAATCGTTATTTTAAAGCAAAATTGAAATTGGTGATTTTTTCAAATTTGAGTTTTTTTTTACAATATTTGCGTCTTTTTGAGCTTAGTGTATGTATATCTTATGATCTATTTGATGTAGAACCTTGATATTTGGAATACAACTAGACACTTTGAATATAAATTCACCTATGAC
>NW_008707180.1:432762-434166 GCF_000327385.1 Lottia gigantea | reverse complement strand
TTCTAACATCAAATGTCATTTGCATTGGCTATCTATTTATACTTTTATATTTGCTGTCTTATGTCAACTTCCGGTTTTATAGTCGTGTGCAATTAGAAATTTTGATGGCGTATATCTCTTGATCTTGACCTTTTTAGACCTTCTCCTTTACAAGATCAAAGGTCATTGACCTTGGCTATCTGCTGATACTTTCATTTGTGAGGTCTGACGTCCACTTCCGGTATTACAATCTTCTAAAAAATGAAAATTTCTCAACTTTAGACCGTTCTTGCGCTTGATCTAATTATCGTGGAAGGTTGATTTTTTCGGGGTCTTTTGCATTTTGCTACATTTGCAAAGTCCCACTCTGTGCCACAAGTGGCTCTAGTTTATAATTATAATTAATATTATAGTAAACAAATTAATACTATAGTAATGTGGACGTATGTTGCTATTGCCACTGTCTGTCGGTCCGTTGGTTCGTCAACATTTCTTGTGAACACAATAGAGACTACAGTTGTTAACTGATTTTAATGAAATTTATATTGACGAGATCTTGGCCAAGTTCGAATTTGACAATCTTTCGATGAATTATCTTTGAGTTATTGCCCTTGACTTAGGAAACGGTCATCAAAATTTGTTTGTGAACACAGTTTTCAACTGATTTTAATGAAATTTGGTGTGATCATTTATATTATGAGATCTTGGACAAGTTCGAATTTGATGATATTTCAATGAATGGTCTTTGAGTTATTGCCCTCGACTTAGGAAAAACGCATCAAAATTTGTTTGTGAACACATTAGAGACTAGAGTTTTCAATTGATTTTAATGAAACATGGTGTGATCATGTATATTGGTGAGATAATTTGATGTATTTGGGTTATTTATATTGATTTTTGAAAATTTGGTGGAATTTCTTAACAAAATTACTGGCAGTAAATAAATATATCATTGAATTCAAACTATTAAAATTTCTTTAATATGAGAAAATTCATATCAAAGACTGTTTTATCATTTCTGACAACTGCCAGTGGGCGTATATTGCCTTGCCTGGCAAGCTATCTTTTGCTCTTTGGATCGAAATTGCATAGCATTTTTAAATTTTGTGGAGCAATTACTTCTTCAATGTTTTATAAAAGTTATGAATAGTATCATTGAATTAAATGATTCTTGATTTTATTAATTTTAATACCAGTGGAAAGCAGAAATACAAAAGAAGTAGACCTTTAACCCCAAATGTATTTGCTCATTCCATTTAACACTCGAGTAAATCTAAAAATCTGTCGCCGTAAATAATGCACACTTAGGCCTACATGTTTACTTTTTATAATTTTTCTTCAATAATGGCTTTTCTTACTCCTGATATCTTCAATATTATTTTTGAAGTGATGAAATACTTGCATTTGTCCTATTTATTCCCGTGG
>NW_008707180.1:421866-432712 GCF_000327385.1 Lottia gigantea | reverse complement strand
TGATTCTGCAATCCTTGCGCAAAAATTTTTGGAGCCGAATTTTGAATTTCGCTTTTGCGTTTTTGCTACTTCCGGTTGAAATTTTTTAAAGCTTTAAACGATCACACCATGTGACCTTGACCTTTGATGACCTTGACCTTCATAGGGTCAAAGGTCATTGACCTTGGCTATCATTTGATACTTTGACCTTTGACCTCCGACATGTACTTCTGGTTTTATAGCTATCCGTAAAAAGCCAAATTCGCAACTTTGGACTGCTCTAGCACGTGACCTACTTAACCTAGAGAGTAAATTTTTTCGGTTTCCTAATGTGCTTCTCATGCCCTTTACATAGATATATAACAATCGTTCTTTTAAAGCAAAATTGAAATTGGTGATTTTTTCAAATTTGAGTTTTTTTTTACAATATTTGCGTCTTTTTGAGCTTAGTGTATGTATATCTTATGATCTATTTGATGTAGAACCTTGATATTTGGAATACAACTAGACACTTTGAATATAAATTCACCTATGACAAAAAAACTTATGTGGGCGTGGCACATCCGGTTCAATTACCAATTGTTTACATTGTGGGGCTGGGGCATAACTCGCATAGGATGCGTTTGTTCAAAAAGAGACTTTGCACACAATTACCTCATCCTTTTGGCCAGTTTGTGTTAACAGCTCAGTTGTTCCAGCTTTATAGTTTCAAAAAAGGAACGGGTTTTAACATTTGGATATTTTCATTTTTCGATTTTGACCTTTGTTGACTTTTGTTGACCTATATCTTTTGACCTCTATTATGTAAGAACTTGACATTTGGAATATAACGTAACATTTTGAATATCAATTAACCTATTCAAAAAAAATTGAAGTGGGCGTGGCACATCCGGGTTAAATTACTCATTATTGACATTTTTGGCAATCTTTCGATGAATTATCTTTGAGTTATTGCCCTTGACTTAGGAAACGGTCATCAAAATTTGTTTGTGAACACAGTTTTCAACTGATTTTAATGAAATTTGGTGTGATCATTTATATTATGAGATCTTGGACAAGTTCGAATTTGATGATATTTCAATGAATGGTCTTTGAGTTATTGCCCTCGACTTAGGAAAAACGCATCAAAATTTGTTTGTGAACACATTAGAGACTAGAGTTTTCAATTGATTTTAATGAAACATGGTGTGATCATGTATATTGGTGAGATAATTTGATGTATTTGGGTTATTTATATTGATTTTTGAAAATTTGGTGGAATTTCTTAACAAAATTACTGGCAGTAAATAAATATATCATTGAATTCAGACTATTAAAATTTCTTTAATATGAGAAAATTCATATCAAAGACTGTTTTATCATTTCTGACAGCTGCCAGTGGGCGTATATTGCCTTGCCTGGCAAGCTATCTTTTGCTCTTTGGATCGAAATTGCATAGCATTTTTAAATTTTGTGGAGCAATTACTTCTTCAATGTTTTATAAAAGTTATGAATAGTATCATTGAATTAAATGATTCTTGATTTTATTAATTTTAATACCAGTGGAAAGCAGAAATACAAAAGAAGTAGACCTTTAACCCCAAATGTATTTGCTCATTCCATTTAACACTCGAGTAAATCTAAAAATCTGTCGCCGTAAATAATGCACACTTAGGCCTACATGTTTACTTTTTATAATTTTTCTTCAATAATGGCTTTTCTTACTCCTGATATCTTCAATATTATTTTTGAAGTGATGAAATACTTGCATTTGTCATATTTATTCCCGTGGCATTAAGTCTAAATTTTTAAGGTGCTGCGCGTAATATGATTCTCGATTGAGAAAAATTCAAACCAACCGATAATCTTTAAACCTCGGGTTTGCGGTCTTTCTTACGGAAATGGATATTTAAAAGTTGTTATTATTTTGTTACAAAATATAGAAGTGTTGTTTTTCGATTGTTGAATGATGAAGCATTATTTTTTTCCACCACGAAGGCCATATCCATGCTGCTCTACTCTATCTCCCGAAATGTCGTCTGCTTCAGTATAACAATGATAATGGAAACAAACAACAAAGGCAAAAGGGGAGACATGTAAAAAGAGTTACTGTAGGGATTAAAAGAACACTGTGCGAGAACAGTCTAAAGTTTTCTTAGAAGATTGTAATACCAGAAGTAGACGACAGACCTCACAAATGAAAGTATCAGATAGTCAAGGTCAGTGACATTTGATTTTGTAAAGAAGAAAGTCAGAAATGGTCAAGATCACGAGATATAAGTCATCAAAATTTCAAATTGCATACGGCTATAAAACTTGAAGTTGACATAGGACAGCAAATTGAAAAGTAAAGGTCAATATTGAATTCCTAATACCTGTTCCTTTTTTGAACTATGAAGCTGAACTGAACTTCTAAGACAAAGTGGCTCAAAAGATGAGGTAATTGTATGCAAAGTTCTATTGTGAACAAATGTTTTCTATGCGAGTCATGCCCGTGTCCCAAAATGTAATAAATTAGTAATTTATCCCAGATGTTCCAGACCCACCTCATTTTTTTTGTCATAGGTTATTCGATATTCAAAATGTTATTTTGTGTTCCAAATTTCAAGTGCCTTTTCGAACAAATGTATCCTATGCGAGTTATGCCCCTGTCCCAAAATGTAAACAATTAGTAATGTAATCCGGATGTGCCACGCCCACGTCAACTTTTTTAGTCATATTCATATTCAAAATGTTAAATTGTCAAATTTCAAGCATCTTCATCAAAAAGGTCATAAGATATACAAAAAACACTCAAGTTAAACAAAATCACGAATTTCAATTTTGCTTTATAAAACAATTTTTGAAAAGAGCATGAAGAGCACATTAAGAATTAAAAAAAAATCACCCTCTAGGTTAATTCATCATGACTTGTCGCCAAAAAATTAAGATTGGAATCCTTTGACAGCCGTTCTCTCCATTTACTGTAAGATTTGAACGACATAATATAGAAGCGAGGGGGGGGGGGGGGGGGAAATGTACTGCCCATTGTGGCGGTTGATCTCTGGAAAGCGTCACTGAATTCGTCATTGTTGCTTGTTGGGGAGGTTGTAGCCTATGATGGATTGGTCTTGCCATTGGATTTTGTGGCTTGGAAACTTGATGAGGTGTTCAGGTAAGGCCGATTTTCCATCTTCGTTTTTTGGTAGAGGTGACATTCTTTCAATCTGGTGGAGAGGGGTCTGCATGTTTCGCCTGTGGATAGTTGATGTTTCAGGAGGCGTCTTATTTTGTAGCTGGTAGGACCTATGAATGGGAGGGGTAGAGGAGCAGCTGGCTGTTTGTTGGTGGGTGGAACTTCTTTATTTGAGGTGGTTGACTTGAGGGTATTGTGGATAATCAATTTGGTTAGCTGGGTGGGGTAGTAATTGTTACTTGTGAACACACATATTTCATCATTAATGAATTCCGGGTCACAAATGGATCTGACTCTGCAGATAAGGCTAGAGATTTAGTAGGGTGATTGGAGCATATATGTACTTGATGATTTGGCCCATGTTTTGGACTTTTCCTACTCATTAGGCCCCATACGTGGTAAATAGCCACTGCCTTGTAAATAGCACTGGCTAGTAAATAGCCACTGCCTTACTAGCCAAATGGGTACGATTTTGTACTTGAATATTATAATCTCTTTCGCTGAAGAGTTTCAATGATTTTCTTCTGCAAAAATGTCAAATGCACATCATTTGAGTATATTACCAAGATATTATGTAGCCCCAGATAGAGTCAAATCAAAGTCAACAGCTAGCGCTACGCAGGAATAAAATTCGGCCAATAGTCGGCTACAGTGTGATTCGAATAGGCATTACCCGTATCAACTCCAAAGACAAGTTTCCTGGCAGTGGCAGTCGAGTGACACTGACTGGCTGAGTTTTATAAATTATATATTATATATATAATTCAGTTGTGACTGTATGAAAGAAGGACGAGGTGAATGATATTTCTTCAAATTATCTGTCCACCCCACTGGCTCTGGCTAGTATAGTAGGCACTAGACCGAATCATCCTGTCTCTCAATGCTGATGGCAGAGAGTCGGAAGACCAACTATGAATATATCTTGAAATACCGCAACCAATTTGTTTGCACTGAAATATTCTTCTTCCTTGAGTTTTTTTTTCTAAAAACTGACAATTTTCTTGTATTTTTTTAATTCTGTTCAATACCATCCTTTTTTCAACAGAATATACCCCTAATTGGTGTCCACAATCTAAGTTGGAATATATTCAAGAGTGGAGCTATTTAAAAGATGGTCGCCATCTTATATAAGACTTATTGTCATTGAAAATTTCAGCCAATCGAAAGACATGAATTTCATTGACTCAACCAATGTTGTCTATAGACAACAAATTTTATAAAGATGGCGACGTACCGTAGTAAAAATGCCTGCCTGATGGACATTTATCTAATTTGCACACAAGTACATAATGTCCAGTTGTTGTAAAGTACCGGTATCGGTACATCTTATTCCATAATTATCTAATACTTTACAATATTTCCCGTTTTCAAAGGTCTAAATCAAGTACTACAAAATTGCATCATATCTATCTACTTTTGGTCTATCTCTTAAGTAGTATTATTTAGAGTCAACGTGTACATAGTATTAATTAGAGTCAACATGTCAGACTAAGTAGGCACTACTGGTATCTAAAGCGAAATGTAGCCTCGACCTAGTCTAGACCCTAGTACATGATATTGGATAGAATATCTAATGCCTTCAGAGCTGTATGACTACAATATTTACAGAATCCCTTTTTCCATTATTTTACAGAGATTTGTATTGATTTATGAGTCTATGCAAGATTAGTAAAAAATTTAATACAATGTATTTTTCATGAAGTGAATGTCTATATATGATCTTTTCCTTAATTTAAGATCAGTGTTTACATTAAAGAACTTAAAACATGAAAAGAAAATGATGGTATTATAATAATGGTAGCAAATGGTTTTTGTAGAATTCCATCCTAATTCACTGGTAGTTATTTAAGTATGGCACTGTCAGAGAAAATTCAACCAGTTGCTAATAATGATACTCCAGAATTACTAGAGGAATCTTATACAGATGTTGAGGGAGATGTTGAAAGAAAATCTAGATATATCAGTACTTTACACAAAGAATACATCCAATGTGATTTATGTCAAGCTGAATTTCTGACACCTGATTCTTTAGATGCTCACAGCAAAGACTGCATCAAAAATAAGATTGGAGCAATATTTGACCAAGCACTTGTTAATAATGATCAGTTTTTGTGTAAATTTTGTGGTGAAGGATTTGAACAAGTAGTTGACTTGACAAGACATTGTGAGATTCACAATGAGCTCAGACTGAAGCAAGAACCTAATTTGTTAGGTTTACTTGATAAAGGATCTAGTTTGGTAGTACCAATACGCAAAAGGCCCTACTTGCCAGAAGCAGATCAAGATTTCACAATAGAGACTTTGTATACTTGTGATCTGTGTGGCAAGAAATTTAATCGTAAATGTAATATGAAATTGCATCGAGATGGTGTTCACAGTAAAGTTAAAAGATTCGAATGTGATCTTTGTGGTAAAACATTTACTCAGAAAAGCTCTCTACAAACACATAACAAAATACACACTGGAGAAAAGGAGTTTGAGTGTAGTGAATGTGGAAAGAGATTTATTTTAAAAAGTGACATGCATAAGCATTTCCGTAGCCACACAGGAGAAAAACCTTATCAATGCTTCATTTGCCTCAAATCTTACACGTCTAGTGGCAATCTTCAAAAACATAAGCGCATACATAGTGGTGAGAAGCCCTTTGAATGTGGTGTTTGTGGTAAAAAATTTGGACGTAGCAGCACAATTCAGCGGCATATGTTAATTCATACAGGAGAAAAACCTCATATTTGTGATTTTTGTGGTAAAGCTTATAGGTACAAAAATGTGCTGAATGATCATGTAAGATCAAGACACACTGAAAGAAAAGGATTCGAGTGCATTCTGTGTGGACATAGTTTCAATAAGAAGAAGGAATTGAAGGAACATGAACGTCAACATCGAATCGACAGAATGAAATCAAAAGAATTTGTAGTGAGAGTCAGGCCTATGTAAACGGCTTACTGCTGATCTGACATGTAAAATTAAAAGGCTTGTATAGAGGTTTCTAAATTTAGTTATGTGTAATTCGCACATTGATAGCATCAATTTGCACAATTCTGATTATTTTCAATCAGACTTCTGGCATCTGTGGTACCTGCAATATTCCACTAGAACTAAGTGTTAGATGGTATCACTAATCATGAAGGGCCTTATGTGATAAAGCATATTTTGCAATAAGTCATGTCATAAAACATCAGAGTTCCCTGATACACATAATAATTTAGGAAACCTCTCAACAATCTATATATATGTATTCCTGTTTACTACTCTACACTATTGCAAGTTGTGATAAGTTCTTTTAGGTTATTCAGTTTTCGGTTTTATTGAGATGATGCTGTGGATATTTCAGTGTAAAAACACTTGTGATTTCTTCAAAAGCTGAGCTCCAAAGGCATACCAACAGAGTCAATCAAAGGGGCAGTATGAAAAATATTTGTTATTAAACATGATGTAAATTACACCTGAAAATATTTTTAAGTATGATATTTGCTGCTAAGTATCTACTTGATCAAACTGAAATTGTTTTCAACTGGTTCAAAACAATATAGATTGTTAAAAATGTAATGTAAGCAGCTTAACTAGTTTTGTTGTTTGACATTATAATGGCTTAATTTGAGAATACTATTTGGTACTAAATTATGGGCTATATTAACCGTAAATCTAAACTTATGCTTGGAGGATGTTGTGATGCTTTATACCCATGACAATATACATGTTTTATATATATAACCTTTACCACTTTGATGTCTTGATAAGATCTACCTCTGGCAGGCAAGAGGATAAAATTGATGTTCTAGATTATGATTTTCTCTAAGCAGTAGTTTGATATTGTAGATTTACTTATATGTTTTGTATATTGTATGAGTGGTATGACTTATGTGGTAGGTAATATCAATACACTCCAATCACAACAAACTGATACCCAAAGAACATGTTATTCAGAGTAATCTTTGACTAGATAATAAAAAAACAGCTCTTATATTACCTTCATATATTATAGTTTTGAAAAGTGTTATACGTTTTAATGGGAATTTAGAGGAATGTAGACGTATAAATTTAGAAATCTATTGTTAATTGTTTTTAAAGTGCTAATCTGTTTGTTGTAGTTTATATTTGTTTATTGATTATTATTAAATGCTTTCAATATTTATGTATATATATACAAACATTTGTTTCTTCCCATACATGGCAGAAAACCTTTGCCCTGCAGCCCCAAAACAGATGGATGCTTTCAGTTCGACACCTATGTAGATAGTCGTCGGTACACATACAATTAATTATGCTTAATATATTTACAGAGTAATGTACAGAGTCGCACAATTTAATGCAATTATAATATAAAAAGCTGCGATATATAATTTGATAATAAGATAGATCTACAGACTTGTGAACGTGCAATATAATAGAGCCGTGAAACAAAATTTGATTATAACTTATGAAAATATCTAGGCTACAGAGTTGCGCTTTACAATGTATTGATTAGAAATATTATCGATATTATAGATCTACAGGTCCGCATTATATAAGATATAAGTAAAGATCCACACAAAATTTGCCATAATACATTTAATTAATATTGATCGTAGAATTATAATTATATGTACATGCTGTGACGAAGAATTATATACATAATATATGTATTATTATGTAAAATTATGTAGTAATATTTTTATGAATCTACAAAATTACAAAATAGATCTACACAATGCAGGCTCTAATGAGATATTTGTATATCGCCAAAATTAACTAAATGAGTTCTATTTAAACTTGATTTAAAATTATATATACCGGTATTTGAAATCTTTATTCTTAACATCAGATCGAAATTGACGAACGTATATATTTGACGTCGGCATTTTGAGTTCATCAAAAATACTTTACTTTGTCGGGTAATTCTTAGCAATGAAAAATAATTCCTCCTAAACGTTTTAACCAGACAGCCTTTTCCCTGTCACCATTTCCTTGTGGTAATTCTATGGCCTGGTGATCTTTGAGAACGCGAGGCACTGTGCTGTCATTTACTAAAACTGGAATCAGTTGAGGCTTATCGTAAGGGAGCATGTTAATTGGATATTCATCCAAAAAAGTAGAGTTGTGGGCCTTGATTATGCATATAATTGCTACATTTCCTTTTAATAACTCTATCAAGGCCTCCCGTTTATCTAAAAACGGTGAAATATCTTCATCGTTTCGAACAACAATCATACCGAGTTCCATCAACCAGCTTTCAATCATCTCGGCTTCGCCACCTTGTGAATCTGCTAAGATCCTAAAGTGACCAATGGAATCATCTATCTTATAGGAATATTCAATCGGCCACATAAAACATTTACTTGCCAATGATTGTTTTCTTGATTCCACAGCAACTTGTAAAATCTTCATCATTGTCGAGATGACAAGTTGGTCAATTCCCTGTATATCAGTTATCAATAAGAACAACATTTTTTCTAAACAATCTTCATAATTCCCGGCCTCTAAATCTGCCTTGATTTCATCTTTTATGACACTTAAAGAGCCGCTTCTAACTATACGTTCTAATCTTTCAAGATATACATCAGATTTCCCTTGAAAAGCATGAAGTTGTTGTAAAAAGCACTCCCTTTGATTATTATAATCGTAGATTTTTTTCAGTTTACCAGGGAATAACTGGATAAAGTTAAATTTTTCAAAATCTTCCTGTGGGGTAGATTTAATTGCAGATAGTATACCAAATAAAAAACTTTTGCGGTTCATTTCCAAAGCCTTCAGATATAGATTATTCTTCTTTGATCTGTCTTGTGTAGTGTACATCATGGCTTTATAACATTTTGATAAATTTTCATATTTTTGACGCTGCAGTGCATATTCTTGCGCCTTTAATCCATTAAAGCATTCCATGGCTTTCTGGTAGTTTGGAGGTTTTAATTGAATGTACGCCTTGCCTAAATCTATGGTTGCAACGGAATTCAATCCATGGCGACTGGCTTTCTCGAAATAATCAATGACACGAGGAGTTGTACCTTCTAACCTTTGAACCGTCAAAGCTAAATGATGATATGCAACATCCTTTTCTTGCATACCCACAACCTTTTCAAGTATTGTCTTTGCAGCTGCAAATTCCTTTATCTTCCTTAAAACTCTACCAGTTTCTTGTAAAACTCGTACGTTTTCGGGGTCTAAACTCATAGCTCTGTCCAAATAGTCAATAATTATTTTACGTTTATTTGTTAAGTGTATTCCTAGTTTTTGAAAATCGACGTCTTGACAATTTGGTTCGATATACAAAACAGCAATCTCAACTAAAGACAGAGCCTTCAATGTGTTATTTGAACTATTAGTGACGATGTTGTCAAACAGTTCTGTACATTTGACAAAATTTTCAGTCGGATTTAATTTAGTTGGCAAAAGTATCCGGATATTGGGATGTTGACATCTTCTCAAGATCAAAGCTAATCTATACTTCCATTCATATTGTTCTGGTCGCTCTTCTATCACTTTAGTAAATTTTGAAAAAGCGACCGCACTATATTCAGGTCCCAATTTAGAATAAGCATATGCTGTTTCTGCTTCAGCTTCAGCGACTAGATGACGATCATCTTTCAATTGGTTCAGTGTTTGCAGACATTCTTCAGCGTCTGTGAAGTTCTTGACATTCACTGACAAGATTACCTTCAAACAAATAGCATTAATATTGTTTGGGTGACTCAGCAATACATTGTCATTTTTAGATTCACTATCTGGTATTTCTTGGAGGACAAAATGAATAAATGATACGAGATTTTCCTGTGGTACTTGTAGAATATCACTATCATCCATATCAGCCTTGTCAATGATATCTTTTAGGACATTTCTTCGTATTTTCACGATGTTTAGATTGAATAGACTTGGGACTATACGCAGACGTTCAATATAGTCTGCAGTATTCATCTTTGGTATCTGAAAATATAATTAACTATTAAGTGACTGACCTCATATGTGGGTACTTTTTTTATTTTTCTCTGATTCATTTGATTGGTTGTACAATTTAATGAAATTGCTGTGGCAATACTGTTTAGTCAAGGTATAAGACATGTTTAACCTTGGCGTTATTATAAGCATATAATCAATGGAAAACCTTCTGAAACTTCTGAGTTTGAATTAGAAATAAATATAGGCCTATACTTACGGTGATTTTCTCGTACAGCAATATATCTCAAAAGAAATGCAGTTGTCCGATTCTAAGAAATATAGCCTATCTCACTTTACAACTTAAATGAAAATAAAAGTAGGAAAAGCCCATTATAGTAAATGAAGCTATATATAGCCACAGAGTTATATATAGAATTATATGTGTATGTAGCATAGATGTATAAATAACTATTTATAACTCTGTTATGTAGATATTATAGATAGCTTCATTCAGACATATATATGTAGCTAATTTTTTTTTCTTGCTTTAATTTGTTCTATAACATCTGTGGAACAACCTGACCCAAAATTATGCAAATAAACCTAAAAGTAAACCAGTGGTAGTGTTTTTACTTTTGCCCCCTCTTTCCTATAATAAGCTATATATGCACTGTATAAGCTTGTATACGTACAATTCTGAATTGGTCAGAACTTTTTTATTTATGAAGATAATTCAATTCTGTAAAAAGATTAAGGAACGTTGACCAAAACCAAGCCTGAAAAACAAAAATTACACAGAATAAGGGTCAAATTTATTACGTCACATTTACTTCGCACATAATTCAGCCTGTTTCTACTTCA